>NC_089793.1:59492825-59497934 GCF_040412425.1 Macrobrachium rosenbergii
GTACAATAGCTCCTGCTGTCCTCTTCTGTTAATTGTAGAAACACAAAATTTACTTACTGGGCCTTTTATAATAATAATAATAATAATAATAATAATAATAATAATAATAATAATAATAATAATAATAATAATAATAATAAAGTTACTATTTTTTCAGAGGAAATGTAGCCCTACTGAGCAAGTACAAATATGTATATTTATCAGGTTGCGTAGACATTTAATGCAACTACAGGATGGAAGTCTCCTAAGAAGACTTTACTTTTTACGACACATTTCACCCTGGATGAAATTAAATTAGTTTCATAAATGTTACAGTAAACAGGTGAAGACCAAAATAGATAAGCTCCATAGTATTAGTGACTCCTGAATCTTAGATTCAAGAATCATTAACTCCTCTTGTAAAATGGAGGAACGAGAAACACTCAACTTTTGTTATATATAGGTAATTCCTTCCTGCTGTTTCTCAGTGGGGAAAGGATAAACGAAATGCTTGATACTGAGACATTAATATGAATATTTCTGCCTTTTCTATTTCTTGTTAAAAGGCTCATTCGGTAACTCTTAGGCTATTTAGCGTTGTTAGCGCAAAAAAATTCCCGTTAATATACAAAGTCCTAAGTAATGTAGCAAGTAGAGCAAAGAGGCCGTTAAGAAGCAGATCTCAAATACTTGTAAGCAAAATAAATAACCAGTAAAATCGTCCTCTTCATGATAAGATTCTGGTTTTTCATCCACGATAAAATCTTTGCGTAGTATGGGCCTTTAGGCTAAGTCTGCCATCTCTCTGAATTCCTTTTTTGAGGGGACCGTCAATTGGAGTTGACTTATTTTCGTCAAAAAGTAATTATGAATAAGACTGATTCAAAAGACTTTTATCGACGACAAATGTGACAAAGAACAACAAGGAATTTAGACCGAGGTTTTTCATTTCCTTCACTATTACAGATTTAACAACTTCTATAAACTACGTAGTTTTATCGTCAACAGATCCCCTCCGTAAGACGATGAACACTTTGAAAAGAATGCTATTTCCACAGTTAATCTTTTGGTTGTTATGATTTTTTTTCTCTCTAGTAATGTTTTCATAAGATGAAGCCATTTGTTAACAAAAAAATATTCACCGGTAGTATTCTTCTCACAGTTAGGAAGATAATAGGGATACCTTGAATTAAGGAAAATTTGTTTTGGGAAGAAAATGCCCTGTCTCCATCAAACTCAAGTCAAGTTAGAGGCCCTGACCTCTCACAATCTCCAACAGGCACAGTTATTCTATAAAGAATTGCCTAAAAAACAATGCCAGTGCCACCTGAGGGCCCTGAGCACCCGTCTCGGCAGTGGAGCCCTTACCAAGTCTAATTCCTGTGCCTGGCCCCGCCATAGTGCCATTGCCACAGCATACACCATATCTCCCTCCAGGAGAACCCAAACTTGCCTCATATTCCCTGCCAGTGGCACTTGGGAGCCTTGACCGGTGCCACGCTCCATCCACTCCGGATGTTGAGCCAACTGCCAATGTAAATCCTGTGCCTGGCCCTGCCTTAGTGCCAGAGCCAGCTCAACTTATAGATCTCTCTTCAGGAGATCCCAGTCCGGCCCTTTCTCTTCACCCGGCCTGGCACCGCTACTGTTGCTGGAAAGAGAGCCAGCCTGAAATTTACTAGGATCTATTCCGGATTCCCGTGACCTCAGTGGAAGCTCGCCCCCCGATCTGACCTCGCAACCCGTGTCTAAGTTGGTCATCACAACCTGCAAGCCCCTCATGCCCACGAAAACTTCTTCATCTATGTCCCAAGCCTCGGAAAATAATGGCCTGATGGAAAATTCAGCCATACATCAGCTCGGCGCAGAAATCAAAGAAATGCACCGGCAGATAGTAGAAATTATTGGCACTGTCAATGCTTCAACTGTCGCAGCAGCAGGAGTAAATGGCACCCCAGTACTTTCCCCGGATTCAGCTCCACCGACTCCTGCAAACTTAAACCATCAGTCTAAAAGAAGGTCGAAGAAGAAAAACCAAAGGCACAGAATCTCCAGGTAGCCAAGAGCTTCAAGCTATCATGGCACTCATTGCCTATAAGGAGCTGTGCCACCTCTCATGAGTAATTTGGCACCCATACCAGAGTTGGATGCCAAGCCCTCCTTTATTCTCTTTCTATGTAACTTGTAAATTATTCGCTTCTAAGTAATTCTGTAATTTTGTAATGTTTTTCTCCTAATTTTAAAGTTAATATTTGTTAATCTCACTTTTTTCTGGCCGCACTTTTTCTTTCTGCCTCATATCTTAAAAACTACTGAGGTTAGAGGGCTGCAAATTGGTATGTTGATCATCCACCCTCCAATCATCAAACATACCAAATTGCACAGCCTCTACCCTCAGTACTTGATTTTATTTAAGATTAAAGTTAGCCATAATCGTGCGTCTGGCAACGATATAGGCCAGGCCACCACCGGGCCGTGTTTAAAGTTTCATTGGCCAATGCTCATACAACATTACACCGATTGATCCAAAGAAACTTAGGTGCATTTTTTATTTGTCATTTACGCTCACAATAAGTCCTTCTTCGGTGTCAATCACACCGTCCTCAGGTGAGGGGTACAACTAAATCTACCTGGGTCTCTAATCCCACGTCCAGCGCCCTTTGTCTCCTGGTGGATGGCAGGACGTAGTGTTATACTGTCTGGACGTTTAGGGCGGCTTTCTTTAATTTTGTCGAGACAAGCAACAATAGTAATTTGGCAAGAAAATACAAACCGGAGACTGATGATCGCAGAAACGATATCGATAAAGTTAAAAATAACGTCCAGATGGCATCACAATTATGCCCTGCTATCCGAATCTAGGGGCGAAGGGCGCTGGTCCTAGGTAGCAAGACGGGATTTTGTGATGACCTTTGGTAGCACAATGACTAATCAGTAGACAGAGGTCCTGTCTACTTGAATGAGATCTGAACAAACAGTCTACTCAGGTTAAATGCAAACGAACGATGGTCTTTAAAACAATTATGTTTTTTTTCACACTGTAGGTACAGAAAAGGACACATGGCTCTGTAAGTGCGAGCAAGGGGTATTTTAATGATTTCTTGCATGTAATTTCATGAGCAGGTTAATATTCGAAATAAGCAAGGTACAGCATTGTCTATGAGGCTGTCATTTAGCTTCCTGTCTGACTAGAATTACACACACACACACACACACACACACACACACATATATATATATATAATATATATATATATATATATATATATATATATATATATATATATATATATATATATATATATATATATATATATATATATATATGGAAGACACATATATATTGGGTTTTTCACATACACACACACACACACACACACACACACACACACACACCCTTTTTATATATATATATATATATATATATATATATATATATATATATATATATATATATATATATATATATATATATATATATATATATATATATACAATCTTGATATATCTTCTGAGAGCAAAAAAATTCTGCATCATGTGCTGGCCATTGAGGAAGCAGGGTTGCCAACATACTGAGAAAACTCTGACAACCTGTGACAACTTACTATTGACTAATAATCGCTTATTCTTACTCCAGTTCCAAAAACATAACGGAATTATTAACTCAATAGTAGTTTTAGTTCGACAAACTGCTTATGAAGCGAGACATTGACTTTAGTTAATCTAATCCAGGGCTTGGAAATGTTGACATTCCTGACTTTACAACGGAGTGTGAATATTGAGATGCCTCCAGTTTACTACTTAGACCAAAAACTTTACCCATTCAGAGATGCTACTAAGTAAAAAAAAAAAAAAACTTCATATTGATGAGACATTCAATTGAAGTGTTGCTTCAATAGTATTACTTTAGTTTATGAACATCGTAAGAAATGGAATAACTCAAAAAGGGTACGTTTCAAATCCCGTGGGTATTTGTCTATCAGGATTACCAACGTTGAATATTTGAATTTTGCCAATATCGAGAATCAGCGCTAGAAGGAAATATTCACCTTGAAATAACTATGTAATTTGAATTAATAGTCATTTTCCTACAATCATATAAGAATTATCTTGCAATTACCGCAGAGTTTTTCGTGCAATGAAAAGATAGATCGTAAAAAGAAATGAAAATGTTACGTTCAAATCTCGTGGGTATTTGGTCTGTCAGGATGGCCAATACTGACGAATTTGAAATGGCACAAATATCAAGAAACAGCAATAAATAGGATTATTCACTCTGAAATAACAATATGTTTTAATTTATTAGTAATTTTTATATATTCATAAAGGATTATCATGCAATTAACAAACAAGTTTCTGTACAATGAATAGGCCTACATCAACTTAACATTGGTCAGCCTGCTTCCTCTTTCGTAACACTGTCTGTCTTTTACAGATTGATTTATTACGTTCTTATTCCGTAAAACAATGGGTTAAAACCATACACTAACAAGAGTAAATGATGGTACAAGATCATACATTGCCCACAATGCGTTCTTGGATGTGCCAAGTGGTTGTATTCTTTAATTATAAACTCATGGGAGTACTTAAAAGAATGGCAATTTTCCCAAGGTGACCTTGGGAACCGGATGTACAAACCTTTACGGGTTTTAAAACTCGAGAGTGGCTGAAAATATGCCTTATTATGTCTTTAGCAAGTCTGAAAATAATATTAAATTAAAATACTATCTATTTCTGTATAAGCAAGTAGGACGGATGCAAATCAGTTTGAGATAAATAGTTATATATTACAAATTCTGTTGGTCAAATTGGTTGCACGCTCATCTAATGTCCGGTTTTTTTTGTCATAACAAAACTAACTTCGATAATGATTTAGTATATGATTTGTTACAAATATTCGTTAGGTACGTATTAATATCTTTATAATCCATTTGTATTTCTCGAAAGTCATTAACTAACACATTTACATATGTTATTTTGCCTTTTATCAAAGCAATCATAGTTTCTGCTTTGAAAGCTCGGTTTCTAGAAGTGATCATAGATGGCGCTAGTAGTATCCTTTTCAGTATAAATAACTAGATCAAACTAGTTTTGAGTAACAGTTTAGAGGTCACGTGATCGCCTGATCCA
>NC_089793.1:59498434-59535934 GCF_040412425.1 Macrobrachium rosenbergii
AATTTGGAAACTGCACCGAGAAACGATGTTTTCTGTTATACGTGTTTATTTGGTGGAATGATGAAACCCGTTATTTTTCCTCCCATTATAAAGCTGCAACATTATTATAAACAAAACTGTCTCTGAAAGGGCGTGTGCTTGTGTGGGCTTCAGAGAGACACACACAGCTGCGTTGTCACGAATAACAAAGCAGAAACACAAGGGTTACTCATCTCAGAGAAGTAACACGGGAAATTTCTACGTCAAACAAACCAGTCTCTCTCTCTCTCTCTCTCTCTCTCTCTCTCTCTCTCTCTCTCTCTCTCTCTCTCTCTCTCTTAAAATCGTACATCTAAATTCTGTGTCTATTTCACGCATTTGATGGTCGCTATTCACGGAAAATTGTTGGTCTTGCAACATTGTCCAGGATGAATGTTCTTTTATGCGTTATCCTGTCTACTGCTGCCGAGAAAAAGGGAACAGGAATAAAATACGAAATTATTGATATTGTGTATGGAATCCTCCGCTGCGAAAAGAGAGATGAAGAGAAGAGAACGAGAAGATAGGGAGAGGAGAAAGAAGAACGAGAGAATGGAAGGCTTAGGAGAATGGAGGAGGACAGAGGGGGGGGAGGGCGATAGGTGGAGGGGTTTGAGAAGAGGCTGGTGCAAGCTGCGTGACAGATGTATGATTGAGGCAAGAGAGGTCTGTTTGACTTAATTAGAAATTCCATCTTTTACCTTTCTCAGTTGAGCAAGCGTCGACCTTACAGCATCGTCTGTCTCTCCAACGCCCACTCAGGCACATGACCTCACCTCAGAGCGGTTTTGATATTGAAATCCTCAGCTAACGGACGGAGAATGGTGTGTTGAGCGGCTACTATTGCTATGAAAATGTTCCAGGAAAACCCTTTTTAGTTGTCTGTAAAATAAAACTATTGATATGGTTTTGTCTGTCCTTCTGCACTTGTTCCGTCCTCACTATTTCTGTCCGACCTCAGATCTTAAAAACAACTGAGGCTAGAGGGCTGCAAATTAAAATGTTGGTATCTATCCTCCAATCATCAACATACCAAATTGCAGCCCACTAACCTCAGTAGCTTTTTTTAAATTTAAGGTTAAGGTTAGCCAGGGAGCGTACGTCTGGCACCGCTAGAGTCCAATTCCGGAGGCGTCGCCAACGCACCTTCATATGATCGCATATAAGGAGCAACTGAGCGCCGCCCGGTCATAGCTGAGAGCTTCATACGCAGCACATCGAGAGGCTCGTAATGCTGTCAATTGAAGACAGTTACGAGAAGACTGACACTGCCGCTCGTCGAGAGGCTCGTCTGCACCCTCAGAGGTGCTTCTTTTATTTTGATTTGGTAGCTTTTTTTAAATTTCGATTTGGTCAGCCTGGGAACACAGGCCACCAACGGGCCATGGCTGAAATTGTCATGAGCCAAGGCTGAGAGTTTCATGGGCCGTGGCTGACAGTTTCATACAGCATTGTACGCTGTACAGAAAACTGGACTGCGCCGAAGAAACTTCAGCGCGTTTTTTACTTGTTTTTCAAATAAGTCCAATAATGTTAGCAAAAAAAACTCTTGAACCTGAAGCATAAGCTGAGGTTGCGATCAGCTTTCAGCGGAAATGCTACATAGGTAGTAAAAGATTGAAATAAAGTGCCTCGTATCAATGTTATCCAGTGGAATGAAGAATTATTTCTCAGTGGAGGAATGGAAAGGGAGTCATCCATTCCACTCGCAAAGCTTAACGTGCAAACCAGCAAATGGATAGTCGGTCATAATAAAGATGGTGGTTGTGGAATGAATGACTAAATTTCCACTTCATCTTTTGAGGTAAAAAACTGACAAATTTGGCTTTCCTAAAGAACTGTTCAGTAGAGGGATCCAGATGCACTCTTGTCGTTGTTTTCTTTTAATTAACTTCGAGGTACATAAGAAGCCTTGGAGCCTTATCAGTACAATCTGTTGTTTTTCTGCTGTTATGCGTAATGGCATTTCAATAACTAGATTATGACCAGTGTTTCTCACTGCGGCTTCTGAGTCCAGTGGGCACTGCCACGGCCTGGTAAATAAGCGAAGCAGTGAATATTAAACACTGAACAGGCTTTGAAGATAACATTTGTTAACGACCCTTTTGCACTATTATAATGAAGTGACGTGGGATAGACTTCCACACCCTTAAACATACCCAAGGTTCACCTATCTATCTATCTATCTATCTATCTATCTATATATATATATATATATATATATATACAGTAAAAGGTATATATATATACACGCGTCCCATCAACAGTCAAGTGGTGGAAGTCCAATCAACAGTCAAGTGGTGGAAGGTGACACAAGAGGAGGCAGGACAGGAATTTCAGGAGAGAGTGTTGAGGGAAGTTAGACTGCCAGAGGAGTGCAAGAATGGTGGAATCACAACAGTATGGTGATAAAGAGAGTGGGTGAAGAGGTGTTGGGAAAGACATCTGGAAAGAAACCTCCTGGCGATAAGGAAACCTGGTGGCGGAAAGATGCAAAAAAATCTGTGAAAAGTCTGGACAGCAAGCGGATAAAGAGAGGTACCAAAGACATAAGAAACAAGTAAAGAAGGAAGTTGCACAAGAAAAGGCACGACCATTAGATGACAGACACGAAGAGCTGGATAAACCTGAGGGGGAGAAAAAAATTCACAGAATTGCAAAGTCGAGGGACAAGAATACCAAAGACCACTCCCATTTAAAACAAGTCAAGGATGTGAATGGAGTCGTTTTATGCAATAATAATAATAATAATAATAATAATAATAATAATAATAATAATAATAATAATAATAATAATAATAATAATAACTAACCTTACTCAGTGGCCCCTGGGGTGGGCTTGTTCCATACGAAAACGATTCGGCTTTTGAATAATAATAATAATAATAATAATAATAATAATAATAATAATAATAATAATAACTAACCTTACTCAGTGGCCACTGTGGTGGGCTTGTTCCATATGAAAAAGTTTCGTCTTCTGGAAAATGATAATAACAAACTGAGTAATCTTACCCAGCACGGTAGAATTATCTCACCTTTACCGCAAAGGCGTTTGTTTATAAGCATGACTTAACCATATGGATTTCGTAAGAAACCTCAATTTAATCAAATATTGAACACCTGATGACCTCGGGAGTATACGAAAAGGAAACACGAGAGAGCAAAAGATTATGGATGTCACACCAATCCACTTTCCACCCTCGCCGAGAAATTTTTTTTTTGGGGGGAGGGGGCGGGGTGGGGGGGCGGAGGCCAATGATTGAATTCGGAATGCCCCCTGCAAGTTCTTTTGTGGTCTGTATTCCCGAATTTGTAAGAATGCACCTTTCTCCCTTGTGACGATATTTCTGTTCTTCGTAACTTTTTTTTTTTTATGGGGGAGGGGTGATATGTTGGTGCTGGACTCTCCCTCTCTCTATAGAAAGAGAGAGCGAGAATTGAATTACGTAATTTAAACTTTTCCAGGAATACAAAATTGCGCGTATTCCATGATTAAAAAAAAACGCTCTCTCTCTCTCTCTCTTCTAAATTAATGATTTTTTTCCTGTGACTTTTTTCCTAGCAAAATTGTGACTTTTTTCCTTTGACTTCATAAACGGCCACTATAAAGCAATGTGACATTTTTATCATGTGGCTTTTTTTCCTAGCAAAAACTTTTGTGATTTTTTTCAAGACTGTGACTTTTTTGACTTTTTCCTAGCCATAACTGTGCCACTTTTATAAATCAATGTGACTTTTTATCCTGTGACTTTTTCCTAGCCAAAATTGTGACTTTTGTGTTTTTTTCCTAGCCAAGAGTGTGACTTTTCTGTGACTTTTTTCCTAGCCAAAACTGTGACTTTTCTGTGACTTTTTACCGAGCCAAAACTGTGACTTTTTTCTGTGACTTTTCCTAGCCAAAGCTGCAACTATTTTCTGTGACTTTTTCCTAGCCAAAACTGTGACTTTTTTCATAGCCAAAACTTTGACTTTTTCTGTGACTTTTTCCTAGCCAAAACTGTGACTATTTTCTGTGACTTTTTTCCTAGCCGAAACTGTGACTATTTTCTGTGACTTTCTTCCTAGCCAAAACTGTGACTTTTTTCCTAGCCGAAACTGTAACTAATTTCTGTTACATTTTTCCTAGTCAAAACTGTGACTTTTCCTGGCCAAAACTGTGACTTCTTTCTGTTATTTTTCCTAGCCAAAACTGTGACTATTTTCTGTGACTTTTTCCTGGCAAAACTATGATTTTTTTCTGTGACTTTTTCCTAGCCAAAGCTGTGACTATTTTCTGTGACTGTTTTCTAGCCAAATTGTGACTGTGAGCCAAAACTGTGACTTTTCTGTAGCCAAAAATGTGACTATTTTTCTTTTCTTAGCCAAAACTGTGACTTCTTTCTGTTATTTTTTTCCTAGCCAAAACTGTGACTATTTCCTGTGACTTTTTTCCTGGCCAAAACTGACTTTTTTCTGTGACTTTTTTCCCAGCCAAAACTGACTTTTTTCCTAGTCAAAACTGTGACTTTTCCTGGCCAAAACTGTGACTTCTTTCTGTTATTTTTTTCCTAGCCAAAACTGTGACTATTTCCTGTGACTTTTTTCCTGGCCAAAACTGACTTTTTTCTGTGACTTTTTTCCTAGCCAAAGCTGTGACTATTTTTTCTGTGACTTTTTTTTTTAGCCAAAACTGTGACTATTTTCTGTGACTTTTTCCTAGCCAAAACTGTGACTATTTTCTGTGACTTTTTCCTAGCCAAAACTGTGACCTGTGACTTTTTCCTAGCCAAAACTGTGACTATTTTCTGTGACTTTTTCCTGGCCAAAACTGTGACTTTTTTCCTAGCCAAAACTGTGACTATTTTCTGTGACTTTTTCCTAGCCAAAACTGTGACTATTTTCTGTGACTTTTTCCTAGCCAAAACTGTGACTATTTTCTGTGACTTTTTTCCTAGCCAAAACTGTGACTATTTTCTGTGACTTTTTTCCTAGCCAAAACTGTGACTATTTTCTGTGACTTTTTTCTTAGCCAAAACTGTGACTTTTTTCCTATTTTCTGTGACTTTTTTCCTAGCCAAAACTGTGACTATTTTCTGTGACTTTTTCCTAGCCAAAACTGTGACTTTTTTCTGTGACTCTTTTCCTAGCCAAAGCTGTGACTTTTTTCTCTGACTCTTTTCCTAGCCAAAACTGTGACTATTTTCTGTGACTTTTTCCTAGCCAAAACTGTGACTATTTTCTGTGAACTTTTTAGCCAAAACTGTGACTATTTTCTGTGGCTTTTTCCTAGCCAAACTGTGACTATTTTCTCTACTTTTTCCTAGCCAAAACTGTGATTTTCTGCGACTTTTCCTAGCCAAAACTGTGAAATTTTCTGTGGCTTTTTCCTAAAAACTGTGACTATTTTCTGTGACTTTTTTCCTAGCCAAAACTGTGACTATTTTCTGTGATATTTTTTCCTACATATTTTCACTTTTTTAGCCAAAACTGTGACTATTTTCTGTGACTTTTTAGCCAAAACTGTGACTATTTTCTGTGGCTTTTTTCCTAGCCAAAACTGTGACTATTTTCTGCGACTTTTTTCCTAGCCAAAACTGTGACATTTTTCCCGTGACCTTTTCCCTGTGACTTTATTACCGGCCACTATAAATCAATGTTACTTTTTTTCCTGTGACTTTTTCTTAGCCAAAATTGTAACTTTTTTTCCTGAGACTATTACCGGCCACGCCTTAATCTAGTCCCAATTTCGATGCAAAATTCTGATATAAAACTCTTATACAGACGCTCACTCAACAGCACACTCGAATCCTCAATTTATTGAGGCGATTTATCTTAAGATGACGAAATTCGGAAAATGTCCAGATGAAAACAGAACTGCTCGCGATATCAATAATCCCCTTTATCTGATCTCTCTGCACATCAGGGATTAATCCCCAGCGTTCTCTAAAAGGGAGATTTACGCTCATTTCAGCATTTTCTAAAAATTGTTTGCTTTAGGAGAGAGAGAATTTAGAGAGAGATTGAGTAAGAGAGAGAGAGAGAGAGAGAGACTCCTGAGAGAATTCCCCATCTCTTTCAAAGGTTGTGCTTCTTCCCCTAATCAACCATTATGATTGGAGATGAACTCAGATTAATCATGGAAATATTCCAAAAAATAGTTAAACCCCTTCAAATGAATTACCATCAGTGATGACTTAATGTAATTTTAATATAACCTGGTTATTGTTATAATAGGGATTGTTATATATATATATATATATATATATTATACTGCATTATTATATATATATATATATGTTTTAATATATTTTATATTCTTTATATATATATGCCCCATTATATATATATATATATTTTAAATATATATTATAATCCAAATACCTTATTTATATCAAATATAGTTATAGGTGATATATAATTTTCCTCTTTTGTTTATATATGGTTATATATATATATTGTTATAATTCTATATATATATATATATATATATATATATATATATATATATATATATATATATATATATATATATATATATATATATATATATATATATATATGATATAATTGATGATGATATTAACTGTTCATAATATGATAAATGCAAGACAAATGCAGGAGTTATGAATATTACAAAAAAATGAATCTTACCACCCTCTTGGTTGTATTATTGGATGTAAACTCAGATTAAGCATGGAAATTATGAAAGAAATTAAGAAAAAGTTTGAATATATATTTTCGTGATGAACTGAAGTGATAGTTATCTGGTAATATCATAACAGAATGGGTGCAGTGCAAGTGCAGGAATTATAAATATACAAAAATGAATCATGTAACTCTCTTGGTTGTATTATTGGAGATAAACTCAGATTAAGCATAGAATTTTTTTTTAAGTTAAAAGGTTTAAATATATATTTTCGTGATGAACTGAAGTGATAGTATCTGTTAATATTATAACAGAATTGATGCAAGATAGGTGCGGGTTATAAAAAAAATGAATTATGTATATAACCCTCGTGGCTGTAGCCATGATGTTATTTATCAAAATGACTCCAGTAGTGTCAAATTTATAGCTTTCCAGTTTAATTAGACACTAGACACCTTGTGTCCTACGAGAAAAGCGTCAATACGACAAAAAAGACTTAATGTTACTTATTTTATCAATAATTCATCTTATAATCAAGTGTTCATGACACGTTTCCTCCCTGCAAAGAGGGCCAGGTTTGACTCTCCATCGGAGCAAAACGATTTAGGCGAATCTCGTTAAAATCTCTTTTTGCTTTCTGCAAAGTGTAAACCGTACCTGGTACTCTGTCGATTGTGGTGGGTCTCAGCCATGCAGATAGAGAGGATGGGCTTGCAACCTCATCCTACAATACCTCGTTGAAAATGCACCATCCACAACTTGCCCTCAAGTTCCAAGAAAATACACATGAATGATAAAAATTGCCAATACAGATTTATATATCATTTACACTGAGTATATGTCATGGGAAAATATCATACTACTGAAGGCTGATATATCATGAAACTATTAATTTATTTATATTTTTCATATTCAAACACCTATTCATTGACTTATATTATCTTATTTCATATTTAAACCCTATTTTAATATAAAATAAAAAAATAATGTACATAAGACGTCGCCTTGGGACTCTAGTTAACAAATGGAATGCAAAAAGGCCATTTTGGCTTTTAACAATACCACAGTTATTCTCCCAGCAGTTACTTCTAATGGATCAGGCGATCACGTGAAACAAACTGTTACTCAAAACTGGTTTGATCCAGTTATTTATTCTGAAAAAGGATACTACTAGCGCCATCTATGATCACTTCTAGAAACCGAGTTTCTCAGGGCAGAAACTATGATTGATTTGATAAAAGGCAAAATAATTTTTGTATATGTGTATAGTCAATGACTTTAGAGAAATAAAACGGATTATAAAGATATTAATACGTATCTAACGAATATTTATAACAAAACATTCACTAAATAATTCTCTTAAAGTTAGTTTTGATATTCAAAAAGGGGACAGTAGATGCGCGCGCAATAAATTTGACCAACAGAATTTGTAATATGTTATAAGGATTTATATGAAACTGATTTGCATCTATCGATTTAAGGTGCTAATACAGAAATATATAGTGTTTTATTTAATCTTATTTTCGGCCTTGCTGAGGACATAATAAAATATATTTCAACCCACTCTTGAGTTATTAAAACCCGTCAAGGTTTGTACATACAAGTAAAAGGTCACCTTGGGAAAATTGCCATTCTTTTAAGTACTCCCTTGAGTTAATAATTAAAGAATACAACCAGGTTGGCACTTCCAAGAACGCATTGTAGGCTATGTATGATCTTGTACCATCATTTATTGTATTTACTGTATGGTTTACGGAATAAGAACAAAATAAATCAATTTGTAAATGACAAACTGTTACCGAAAGAGGAAGCAGGTTGACCTATGTTAAGTTGATGTAGGCCTATTCATTGTACAGAAAATTGTTTGTTAATTGCTTGATAATCCTTTACGACTATATAAAAATTACTAATTATTGAAATTATATTGTTATTTCAGAGTGAATATTCATGTTTATTGCTGCTTCTTGATATTTGTGTCATTTCAAATTCGTTAGAGTTGGCCATCCTGACAGACAAATACACACGGGATTTGAACGTAACATTTCTTCATTTCTTTTAAGATCTATCTTTTCATTGCACGAAAAATTCTGCGGTAATTGCAAGGTAATCCTTATACGAATATAGAAAAATTACTATTCATTCAAATTACATAGTTATTTCAAAGTGAATATTCCTTTTTAGCGTTGATTCTCGATATTTTGCATAAATTCTAAATATTCAACAAAATTGGCAATCCTGATAGACAAATACCACGAAAATTTGAACGTAACATTTTTTTAGTTAGTTATTCCATTTTTACGATGTTCATAAACTAAAAGTAATACTACTGAAACAACACTTCGTTTGAATATCTCATCAATAAATTTATTTTTTTTTTTTTTTTAATTAGTAGCATCTCTGAATGGGTAAAGTTTTTGGTTTAAGTAGTAAACTGAAGGCATCTCAATATTCACACTCCGTTGTAAAGTCAGGAATGTCAACATTTCCAAGCCCTGGATCAGATTAACTAAAGTCAATGTTTCGCTTCATAAGCAGTTTGTCGAATTAAAAGTACTATTGAATTAATAATTCCGTTATGTTCTTGGAACTGAAGTAAGAATAAGCGATTATTAGTCTAAATAGTAAGTGATCACAGGTTGTCTGGGTTTTCTCAGTATGTTGGCAACCCTGCTTCCTCAATGGCCAGCAGATGACAGACATTTTGCCCTCAGAAGATATATCAAGATTTTATAAAATATTACATGACACATTTATACACAAACATTGTACACATACAGATAGGAAATATATATATATATATATATATATATATATATATATATATATATATATATATACATATAGTATATATATATATATATATATATATATATATATATATAAATATATATATATATATATATATAGTCCAGAGAGAGAGAGAGCGAGTAAGAGAGAGAGAGAGAGAGAAATTTATATTTCGTCTTGCTGAAATAAATAAAAAATGGTTCACATTTTGTCAACAATAAACGTTCAATCATTCTCAGAGCTACCAGTTGTTTACTGTCAACGTTTGGTTTAAGTGAAACAATGCAATGCCAGAAAGAAAACAATTTAGATTTGATTATTTATTAGTCTTCCATTATTAAATAATAATAATAATAATAATAATAATAATAATAATAATAATAATAATAAAAATAATAATTTAGAGATGAATTATAATAACAAAATTAAAGAGAATCTCTTTTCTCTTTAAAAATGTTCTGAAAATATCTCTCTGTATCTCTCTCTCTCTCTCTTTTCCTGTATTTTTTCCAGATTCATTAAAACATGGGGAGTTTGTTATGAAATTTATAGCATTTTTTATTCATTTTTTTACAATTTAGGTCTTATGGACGTCAGCATGAAAAAACTAAATATTAATTATTTTATCAAAATTCAACTTATAACAAACTTTTAAAGAGGGACAGGTTTGTTTAGATATGAATGATGGTTACTTGAACGAATTTGAGAAGTGAAAGAATGGAAACTGTTTTAGAGAGAGAAATATGTCAATTATGATTTCAGTTAAGAGAGAGAGAGAGAGAGGTGAGAGCTTGCAACTCAGTTGGCACCAGTTGTTTAAAAATGCAGTCATCCACAACTTGCCCCAATTTCAAGAAAAACATGAATGATAAAATATGGCAATACATTTATTTATATTATATATATATATATGATAAATATATACTGAAGGCTGATATCATGGAAAATATTTATTTATATTAATTATATTAAATAATATATACTTATATTATATATTTATATTTAAATATAGTTTAATATATATTAAAAAAATAATGTACATAATATATATTATATATAGATAATAAATTATGTATTTGTGCCAATTTGGCTTATGTATTATAATTGTTATCCCATATTTAACTAATGGATATATATATATACGTGATATATGAACAAATATATCAAAACTGGTTTGATATGTGTGTTTATTCTGAAAAGTGTGTGTGTGTGTGTGTGTGTGTGTGTCTGTCTAAAAATAGTCAGACTATGGAAGGTAAAATGAAAAAAGGCAAAAGTACATCTGTAAATGCTTTAGAAATGAAATGACGTTGAAAAAACATACAAGATGCCAAGTATTATATCCTTTCTCCTAACGAATATTTGTAAGAAATCCGGAGAGCGGACTAAACCGTTTATTGAGTATATGTAAAAACTCTATCAGTAAACGATATTTGAAAATACAAATTGATAATATCTGTATTTTTAATCAAACCGATTTGATTCCTACTTATTATAGTCTGATTTTCATTTTATATTAAACCCATTGTGCGATAAACCTTAATAAAAAAATGTGTTGGAGCATCCAGTGTTAGTAATTAAAATTTAGTGTTGAGCTGAGTTATTTGGCACCCATCTGTGCATTCCCTCAGTTCCCTTTGAGCTAATTCTTGCGATACACACGTCTTGAATATTTAGGCAAGATAGATCTTGGTTGGAATTACTGGGTTTATACCTGTGCAGTTTAACCCATTGTTTTACGGAATCTCGGTGATGTTCCTGTAATGAAGACAGACAGTGGCGTAGAAATTTACCCTGTATACTGACCAATGTTACATTTACGTAGGCCTAAAAACCGCCCATATGTAATTGTTTCTTAATTGATCTGTTTTTAGTAATATATAAAAATTAGTTAGATACCCTTGAGTTTATTAATATTTCCCTCACATGAAGAATTCCTAGGGCCACAGATTTTGATATTTTGCATTGTTAAAAAGTTGGCTAATATTGAGTCAGATGTGTAATAATTTACAGTAAATTTTCTTGATAATGTAACTTTTCTGCGTTTCGAAAAACTAAACTCAGAATTCAAGTCTGTGGACTAGAAAAATGACTATACATTCAAATATATAGTTATTTATATATTTATATAGCGCTGATATATATATAAATATATAAATATCAACGTTATAATCCTGATATATAAAATCCGTAGAGGATTTGAATATAATATATTTTATTGATTCCATTTCTTTAATGTTCATAAACTAAAGTAATAATTAAAGCAACAATTCGTTTGAATATCTCATCAATAAAGCCTTTTTTTTTTTAATTTAATTAACTGCCTGAAAGGTATGGTTTTTAACTACCATTAATATAGCGGTAAATGGAATGGATAAACTGACTTATCTTGAATCACATCTAATTAATTAACTAAATTTTGTCTCGCTTCATGTTAGCGGTTTGGGAGAAAATTAACCAGTCATTTACTTTAAAATGAATTTATTTACAAATGAAGCAATAAAAATTAGATGAACAAGGGTTATTGGAGTCAGAATGTCAAATGCATACAATTGCAGGAAGTATTTGAAACTGCAAAGCAAGTCAGATGAATATAAAATTTTTGCCTGAAATATATAACAAGCAATTGACCATGAAGGTTTATATGGTTATATATATTTAGCACGATAATGCTCTTATATAGATTCAAGGGAATTTATCCAGTGTCCTGGACTGCTAAACAAGAGACTGGCACTTGGCTGGATGGCATTTTAGATGTCGATGCATGGTTTTGTAAAAGGCAGGGACACAGACCGTTCAACGGGGCTGAAATGATAACATGTTCTTATGCCTTTGAAGGGAGCCTTTTTTTTTTAATAACAATTTATTCCATTTCAGATGTTCACAATAATAATAATAATAATAATAATAATAATCACGATTCGTGCGTCTGGTCCTCTGTGGAAATGGAAGTAACTCTGAGGTCCATGAATGGGAAGCATCTTTGGGCTGTTTATGGCATCTCAAGACATTGGTCAATTTTGAAATATAATTCCAACATTACAAAGTTTTTAGATTTATGGTTTTAATACATTTTTATAAGATTTTGGCCCATTTTAGTAATGGACTTGCTTAACGATATTCAACGCCCCAAAACATTGTTCGATGGAATGATGTTAATGGGAGTCAGGTAAGTTGTTTTCCCAAAATCAGAGCGATCTGGTGAGGAGAGAGAGAGACCCCCAGAGAGAATGGTCTTCCAGCAGCCATTAGATTTTCTATCTATTGTTTAATAAATGTATCAAAATGGAAATATATAAATTTATATTTATACTGTATATATATATATATATATATATATATATATATATATATATATATATATATATATATATATATATATATATATATATGAAATATATGTATATTTTGTCAAACTGACTAATGCATATCAGGTGTTTTCAGAGCCAACTGTCATGACTCTATTCAGTGACCCAACTGATAGCATTTCATAAAAAATATATTATCTGAGTGAATAAGATAAAATAATCAACAAACAATAATAATAATAATAAGAAATAAATTTATGACTTACATCTGAATCGATCCCAGGTCTGTCAATTGATAAGGCATAGGCAAGGAAGCTACCTGTAGGCCATACAAGTCATAAAAGAAGTTGGAATATGAGGTCAACTGCCCCCAAGGAATTACCTGGGCAATTTTTGCTATTCATACCAGCCTATTTTCCCCAACAGTCACAACTCAGCACGAGACAATTGACAGCATTTCATTAGATATATCCCTTCTGAGTGAATAGGATTAGAAATAATATATCATATAATATGTTGTAGAATAGAAATAAATTTCTGACTCATCAGAGAGATCGAACAGGTATTTCATATTGAATGTGTGGGCGCTGCCCTATTGCTTTTCAATTGTTTGGAAATATATATAATTAATATAAATACATTATTGATGTTTATAGCAATTTTGCTTATACACATTTATGAATCATTTCATAGAAATGTTTATATTTTCTTTTAGTATTGTTTAGTGATGAAGAAATAGTGTGTTGTGTGTTCATTCACGTGGCGTCCTTTGAGCAGAGAACGGTAGATAAAGAACAGATGATAAATAAAAACCTCTGCATCACATTTGTATATATATATATATATATGTGTGTGTCGTCAAAAAACGTGTGCCCTGTGTATGTACGGCCATTTCACGACTAATGTGTGTGTGTGTGTGTGTGTGGCCATTTTTTGCGTAGGTAAAATGAAAACAAACAGTAAAGTACATTTATAGTAAACTGAAAATCTTTTGACAAATGAAAAAGCATCATTGAACAAAATTCCTTTTATTTTAATGTATGTAGTTTATTTCTCCTTAGTCAGGGAAGAGTCATCCTTCAGTAAAACTGTGTTTATTGCGTAAGAGAGCTGTAAACTCTATCGGTAAACGATATTTGAAAATACTTTGATAGAGAGTATTTCCTTTTAATCAGTCAATATTTTTCCATCTTATTTCTCTGTCGGATTTTCACTATATATTTTCCATAAAAGATCAGTATTATTTACCAGAGTTGTAAGGGCATCCAGTGTTAAAAATTATGAATTCAGTGTTGAACTGTGTTATTTGGCACCATCTGTGCATTATCCTGTTCCCTCTGAGCATCTTATTATTCTTCAATATTTTATGCCTATCTGTATCATATTGCAGATAGGCCTCGACTGTGGGAATCACTCGGTTATGTGCAGTACCCATTTTACCTCCTCTGTGATGTTCCTGTTATGAAGACATCATCGGCGTAGAATATTTACCCTGTGTACGATTCATTCATTTAGCAATGCATTATTACCTGCCCAGTAATTCGTCATTCTTCTGATCAGTCTATATGTAAACATAATTAGTTGAGAACCCTTGAGTTTAATAATTTTCCTCACATGAAGAAGGCCCTAAGCCACAGATTTTCCCTTGCATTGTATACGAAGTTGCCCATTATTGAGTCAGATGTGTAATAAATTGTAAAGGATCTGATAATGTAAGAACACTTTCTAGAATCAAGTATCCAGAATATAGAATCAAGTATCCCATTATATATTATATATATATATATATATATATATATATATATATATAATATTATTGAATACCTGAAGTTAGAAAAGTGGTGTTTGATTAATTTAATTAACTGCCTTGAAAGCCAACGCAGAACTTCGGGTGAATGTAAGCGGTAAATGGAATGGATAAACTGACTTATCTTTGATATCACATCTAATTAAATAGAAAATTTTAGGTCGCCATGGCTGGGAGAAAATTAACCAGTCATTTACTTTAAACTGAATTTATTTACAAATGAAGCAATCAGGAAATTGAGATGAAAAGGTTGACGGAGCAGCAAGCAAAACGCATACAATGCAATTTGCAGATAAATTGCTGAATATAAAAGACTACGGCCCTGAAATAGTTTAACAAGCAATTCACCCAGGTTGCTACTGGTTGTATGATTTAGTGGATAATGCTCTTGGGCATCAAGGGGGAACTGTCCAGTGTCCTGGACTCTTAAACAAAAGACTCTGCACTTGGCTGGATGGCAGTAAGATCGCCGATGCCAGGGCTTTGTTCTAGGCAGGACACAGACCGTCAGAGGGGCTGGATAACAGATTCTTAATGCCTCTGTGCAGGGCCTGATACAGCAGACAAGTGCAGTCGAAAGAAGTTCACAACGCCAGCGGGAAAAAGGAAAAAAAAGACTCACGTTTCGTGCGTCAGGTCCTCTGAGTGGAAAAAAGAGTCTCTGAGGTCCATGTGGGGTGAAGCATCTCATGGGCTGTTTATGGCAGCCAGGCACAAGACATTGGTCAACCTGAAATATAATCTCCACCAGTACAAAGAAGGGAAATGATCCATGGCTAAGACTATTAAAGGTAAGGAGAGCAGCCCACTTACATCCCTAATTCTGCCCTTTGTGCTTAACGACATCTAACGCCCCAAAAACATTCGATGGTGGGCTATGGTTATTGTTTTCCCAAATCAGGCGATCTATGAGGGTAGGCCTACCTCAGTTCCTTCCCTGGTCCGTCTTCTCAGCCATAAATTTTATTTTCAGCTATTAGGTTAAAAAGGATGAATGTGAATAGCAGAGCATATATATATATATAAATATATATATTTATTTATATAGCATATATATATATATATATATATATATATATGTTATATATATATATATATATATATATATATATATATATATATATATATATATATATATATATATATATATATATATATATATATATATATATATATATATATATATATTATATATATATATATATATATATACTGCCTATGCATATCAGGGTGTTTTCCCCAACTTCCTGACTCACCAGTGATATAACTGATAGCATTTCATTCGAATTATCCCTTCTGAGTGAATAAGATAAAACCTATCAACAAACAATCATGTATGGAACAGAAATAAATTTCTGACTCATATGAGGATCGATCCCAGGTCTTTCAATTGAAAGGCAGGCAAGGAAGCTACCCATCAGGGCCATCCCAAGTCATGAAAGAGAAGACTTCTGGAACCTGAGGTCAACTGCCCCAAGGAATTACCTGGGCAAGCTAACTGCTTGCATACCAGCCTGTTTTCCCTAACTTCACAACTCAGCAATGACCCAATTGACAGCATTTTCATTAGAGTTATCCTCTCAGTGAATAGGATTAGAAATAATCAACACACAATCATGTGCAGAACAGAAATAAATTTCTGACTCAGACATCAGATCGAACCCAGGTCTTTCAATTGAAAGGCAAGGTGCTGCCCCTTGCCTTTCAATTGTTTGCCATTCATAACTAACATAAATACATTATTGATGTTTAAGTAAGCAATTTTATACACATTTTTTGCATGAATCATTTCATCAGAAATGTTTATATTTTCTTTGCTTGTATTGTCTAGTGATGAAATAGTGCGTTCACGTGTTCATTCACGTGACGTCACTCGAGCAGAGAATTGGTAGTTAAAGAACAGATGAAAATAAAACCTCTGCATCACAGAATAATTTGGGTGAAGGGAAAACTTATTAACAGTATATTGCAAATGTTTTGCATGATTGTCCTTTCGAAAGACTTACATATATTAGCAATGCAAACATGCTGAACAAACCCCAAGTCTTCATCCCTCTGCTTGAAAGGAAGGAGCATCACTAGTCCTTAGGAACTAGTCACCCATGAGTGCAAACAAAAGGGATTCCCCTTTCACAGTGCAACTAATCCAGAGGTTGCTTGGATACCTCACTCATGGGTTCCACTACCCTGGCAATAAGATGGAATAAGTTAGAAATGCCCTCTAGCTTCAGAAGATGAAGGACCTGTCCTAGCCACTCATGCAGGTTGTTAATTTATATGTTTCTGCATATCCAGCCTAAGAACTTTGTAATTTGTAACAATACTGCATTGCAGTTAGATCACTTTAAGTCAGTGCTGCAGCAGTCTGATAATTTGTCATGTTGATAACGGAATGCCATTAAATGTAAAACTTGACTAGGCATATATTGACAGTGTCAACAGAGAGAGGTAGTTAAATACCACAGACACCTTGAGATTAGTGTTAGGAACTTACATTAAGCAAGTTAGTGAGGCTCATCTCCCCCACCCTAGCAGTTAGGTAGATCACTTTAGTTAGCTGGGGCTTGCATGAGCAAAACCCATTCAGGAGGGAAGTAAATGCAATCCAAGATGAGCAGTTTGTTTTAGTACAGGCCTTCATGGCCGAAAGGGGGAGTGAATGCCTGCCTAAAAGGGAGCTGTCACAAATATATGCTGTTCCCATCTCTTTGTTTTTTTTTTTTTTTTTTTTTAGCAGAGATCAATTTCCCTTAAAGATAGGACAGCCAGAGCAGGGTAGAACAGTGACCCCAGACCCATCTACAAAGTGGTAATTAGCACAGATTGTGAGAGAAGGGACTGATCAGGGAAAAACATGAGATTAGTCATGTGGGGAGTGGGGGCAGGATAAGCATGCCAGTATTCAACTTAGATACCCATGTCCCAATACCTATATCCCTGTGTTCTTCCTTTTGCTGGTATCTTGGTTGTTAATAGGATTGGGGGCATACCTCCCTTGGGCAAGTCACTGCTTCCATACCTGGAAGGTATATGGACGAAAAACAGTCACAGGAGCTGAGGAAAGGAGCCCCACTCCAGCCATTGTTCAGAGCAGATGTGTGAGCTGCTAGGCCGAACCTCAGGCCATTCCCCTTTGTCTCGGCACAGTACCCCACATACAGTATATCAGGTCACAAGAGACCTGCGCTTCAAGTCGTTCCTAAGATGCTAATGGTAGGCATATTGGACCAAGCTCAACTGCAGGAGTGCACGCCGCAATATTGGTTTGCCCGGTGAGTCTGAATTTAACAATCAAGTGACAGTTTTTGTCTCTCTCACTACAACCGCTCATTATCTTTTCAAGTTTTCATCTCCCCAAAATAAAATCCCTTATTTACATACTAGCCTGCTTGTTCCCCATAATGAATTAAAGCTAGTAATGAAATAATCCCTGGCTTATTAACATAGAGTATATTAGCCCTACATGTTGATAGATTATTGCAAGTGAGTGAATCTTCTATGTGTTCTTATCTGGGAAATCTATTTCCAGAGACATTTCATCTGCTCAAACCTCGCAATCCTGTTAGCCATCTTGCTTGGAAGAATCACTGCTATTACGGCAGGCTATTCAATGTGCAACATTCCATGAAATTTAGTAACTGAAAGGGAGTCCTTAGATGGGACCCAGATTCCATGGTGTTACTGATTGTAGCAGTAATGTAATTCTTTTAAACAGAATCAGTATTTGAGGTCCAGTAAATTCTACTAGTACTTTCTTAATTTAGAACTAAATCAGTATTTTTTAATTAAATTTGCTTCTGTTGTGTCAATAAAGCAATATTTTTGTACTGATTAATCTTTCAATTGGTGACCTATCAGTATAAAGATATGTAACTTTTGTATATTTCATGTGTTAATTGGTATTTGCATATGTCCACAGTGAGTGCAAGTCAAGGCTTATCCCAATCGTTAATTAAATTAATAATGTAATTAATCATGGACAAAAAAGTGTCAATCTTGCCAAGGCTCATTGAAATTAGTGAAAAATAGCATTGTTAGACACTAGACCCTTGATGTGACAAACTTGGAATTAATTGGAATTGAAATTCAATCATTTGTTTCCCTTTAACAAAATCTCCAAAAAAAGACGGGTGCAGGAATGAGGTAAGGTGTTGTAACTCTGAATGTTATACTGTTAAGATTGTGTTAGGAACGAACAGCGAATAAGCAGTATTTAAAAAGTGTGATTTGTGATTATATACCAGAAAATATGCTAGAGTGCCAAAGTTCGTAATTTTGGTGTGCTAAATAAAACAACCTCGAATTTCTTCACATGAGGGAGTGCTGTGTGTCTCACCTACACACTGAGGGTAGAAAGTTGATAGTTAGTCATTTTAGGAATTACTGTGTCTTATAAGTAACAATTGTAGGTGTTAGCCAAATTAATAAGTGATAGAGAGTGTTATTCATAAACAATTTACATCGGGAAAATAAGAGCAATTTTCCTCCTGTGAAGTGGATTTTTTAAGTATTTGAAAATTTGCCTCATTTGCGAGTGATGTCTGGCAACTAGGCTATACCCAATCTACACAGCCAGAGGAGTGATGTCAGTAGATGTCTCGCCAACCACCCCATCTCAATCCCATAGCGAATTTTGTTTGCCATTTCATAACTAATGTAAATTCATTATTGACGTTTAAGTAAGCAATTTGTGTATACACATCTTCATGAACCATTCCATCAGAAACGTTTGTGTTTCTTTGCTTGTATCGCAAAGTAACAAAATAGTGTGTGTGTTTGTGTGTTCATTCGCATAACGTCACTCGAGCAGAGGACGGTAGTTACCAGCTGTCAGCTGTGGCGGTCACGTGGTTCGGAGTGGAATATTTTGAACCATTCTAGTTATAAACCATTCTCCCATAACTCGTCTCGTCAAAACAAAGGCACGACCTTGAGATGGTCACTTCCAGTCACTCAATCACTGCACATGCAGACGAGGGTATTCCAATTCCTATTCACCCACACACCTAACATAAAATCTCGCATAGTAAATTGAAAATCTTTTATGAATTAATTAAAGCAACAGGAACTAGAAAACACCTTTTATTTTAACCTCTGAGAGTGGAGTTTATTTAATTTGCCCAAGGTAATGAGTCATCCTTATACTACGACACCCGCTTTCTCAGGGGAGAGAGAGAGGAGAGAGAGAGAGAGAGAGAGAGAGAGAGAGAGAGAGAGAGATAATTAAGTTATTCCTACAAGTACACTATTTTACCAAAATTAATAAGAAGGCATGGTCTGTTAATCGTGTGAGTTATTGTTGAAAAATAACCTATTACTTACAAAGCCAAGGGAAATAAACCAAACTCAAATTTATACCTTGAATTCAATACTTGGGATAACCACTGCATTTCATCAGCATATCTTGCTTTTGTTAACTCGTCCCATGCATGGTGCTGTCAGTTTGTATACACACTCATGTCACAGCTACTTATTTAATGTTCACACACTTTCCTATGAAGCTCTTTAGATAGCTGATCGGGTACTCAAGCCGTTTTTAAAGGAAAAGAACAGACGAAAATAAAAACCTCTGCATCACAAAAATAATTTGAGTGCATGGAAAAAACTGACAACAGTATATTACAACTGTCTTGCATGAGTGGGTCCTTTCAAAGACTTACATAAACTGTAAGGAATAAATTGCATATTGAAGTGCAAACCCCAAGTCTTCCTCCCTCTGCTTGAAAGGAAGCAGCATCACTAGTCCTTAGGAACTAGTCACTCATGAGTGCCAACAAAAGCGATTTAGTGCAGCAGATTACAAAATCGTTCAGATAGTGAAACAAGCATGAAATTTCGCACAAACATTCCTAAGACTACGCTCTCTAGAAAAGGGCGCTGGCCACTCGAAATTCAAGATGGCGGCTATTTTTCAAAATGGCCATTCATGTTGAGATTCACTGGTTTGGGGAGCATCTATTGATGGAATATGCCAGTTTTTTTTTTTTTAAACCTCGACTTTAGGTTATAAAATGTTCCATAGCTCTCACACATTTTATTGAAAACCCACAATGAATTGTAACCAAGATGCATGCGACAAAATGGCTGCCATAAGTTTTTTTTTTCATCCACAGCGCTAGTAGACATAGAGACCAACTGTTTTTATTTAATGGTATATTCATGGATCAGACAGTTTAACTAATATGCTATTTTCAACTGAAATAGTAAATGGTATGGTCACATACAACATTGTGCTCCAAGACTGTAACCATAAAAAGAAAAAGAGAAATACGGACTAAGCATAACCAATCTATGTATTATAAAGGGAGAAACAAGAAAAAGAGGAACAAAGACAGTATGAATGGGAAAAAGAAGAAAGACAAAGAAAGTACGAAAAAGCAAAGGCAGAAAGAGAAATGGCAGAAAGAGAAGTGCAAAGGAAAGAGAAAGAAGCCATGGAAGGAAGTGAGAGGGCAGAAAGTGAAGAACCAAAGAAGGAGAAGGAAGAACAATGGATCACCAGTAAGAACAATGGAGGTATGAATTGGCGCTGAAAGGAAAAGGAGCTTGAGCTGGAGAAGGCCCGAAAGGACAGTGCCAAAGCTCTAGTCCTACAACAAACTTCTAACCCCACACCTGCTCTGCCTAATCCTCCTATATCCAGAATCAACAACCCGATACCAGAGTGGACTGAAGACGAGCCATAGGCATGGCTGGAAGAAGTAGAATCATTCTTTGCAAACTACAGTACCACAGGGATGGAGATGGCCTTACTTCTCTCCAAGCATGTGGAAGGAAAAGCAAAGGCCTCCCTCTGCTTGCTGGATAGTGGTAACAAGGGAAACATGGAGGAAGCTCAGAAGGTGATCACTAAGGCTTATGAGATAACCCAGGAGAAATGGAGACAAAGGTTTAGGGGTCCCCCAAAAGAAATCGGTCAGTCCTGGGCCAAATGGGCCTACCATAAGACCTGACCAGGTCAGCACTGGCTCAACTGCATGACATGCACTGAGTTGGAAGACCTGTTTAACAGGATGATTCTAGAAGATTTCTTCCAGTGTGCTTCTTGAGGCCCTCTCTCAACGATGTCCACCCAAACACTCATGGAAGGCTGTCATGGCTGACTGATGCTAGGGAGACCTATAACCCGTCTTCCAGCACGTCTCACCGGCGCATAGTGCCACCCAGACATCTCTCTGGGCCAGCTTGCCCAAAGAACGGACTTCCCTCCAGGCCAGTATGCAATTACTGTAATAAGGTTGGACACTCCAAATCTAAGCGCCACTTTAAAAGGGGAGCTATCAAGAAGCACCCTCAAAACCCTTTTAAGAAACAGAATGATGCCTCTCCATCTACTGATAAGCAATCCTCTCCACCAACAGTCACCATAGGTAAGGAGGCCCATCCAAAGGGCACCTGGAGAGACTGTGGCGCTCCTGGACATTATAGTGCCAGATATCCTGCCTGCCCAAAGCATCTTTACCTCTACCAAGCATGCCAACTTGATCAGTGCCATGCCTGCCTTGGCATGGCCGACTGGTATTTCTCACCCCGAGAGGGTGGAAACTCAGACTGCCTGGATGGGTCTTGTTTCTGTTAGCTGATCTGCCGGGTCAATGTAGACACTGCATTAAACATCTGTCTAATTGACTAGTCTCGAGTGCCACCCAGTGCCACTGTGAACAAGAAGACTCAATAGACAATGACTCAGCAGAGGACCATACCAAGTCCATTCCCACAGTCGAGCTCCATGGAGCACTCAACCTCACCGCCTTAGCATGGAAAGTAAGATTAGGCATGGAGTTGAATTCCTGTTGGGACAAGACCTCCTCTAGGGATGTCCTCCCCCGACACCCCTTGAATCACCTTCCACATGCCAAAGTAGTCGAAGGAAGGGGCACTACCAGCGCAAATCCAAGCTGAGTCTTCCCTCCTTATGAAAGGATGGCCACGAGAAACTTCCTCCCTCACAGTTAAAGGAAGCTACCAAACACTAGTACCACTGTAAGATGTGCAAAATGAAGGGGCACTTCACAAATTGGTCGGGATTCCCTAACAAGCTACGCATATATATATATATATATATATATATATTATTATATATATATATATATATAACTATACTGTATATATATATTAAGCTGACTGCCTGCATATCAGGGTG
This sequence comes from Macrobrachium rosenbergii, assembly GCF_040412425.1. Lineage (NCBI taxonomy): Eukaryota > Metazoa > Arthropoda > Malacostraca > Decapoda > Palaemonidae > Macrobrachium > Macrobrachium rosenbergii. Next base: position 59,521,126 of record NC_089793.1, read on the forward strand.
TTTTCCCCAACTTCCTGACTCACCAGTGACCCAACTGATAGCATTTCATTCGAATTATCCCTTCTGAGTGAATAAGATAAAAATCATCAACAAACAATCATGTGTGGAACAGAAATAAATTTCTGACTCATATGAGGATCGATCCCAGGTCTTTCAATTGAAAGGCAGGCAAGGATGCTACCCACTAGGCCATACAAGTCATAAAAGAAGTTGGAACCTGAGGTCAACTGCCCCCAAGGAATTACCTGGGCAAGCTAACTGCTTTCATACCAGCCTGTTTTCCCCAACTTCCCAACTCAGCAATGACCCAGTTGACAGCATTTCATTAGAGTTATCCCTTCTGAGTGAATAGGATTAGAAATAATCAACACACAATCATGTGTAGAACAGAAATAAATTTCTGACCCACATCAGGATCGAACCCAGGGGCAGCACCCTTGCCTTTCAATTGTTTGCCATTTCATAACTAACATAAATACATTATTGATGTTTAAGTAAGCAATTTGCTTATACACATTTGCATGAATCATTTCATCAGAAATGTTTATATTTTCTTTGCTAGTATTGTTTAGTGATGAAATAGTGCGTTCACGTGTTCATTCACGTGACGTCACTCGAGCAGAGAACGGTAGTTAAAGAACAGATGAAAATAAAAACCTCTGCATCACAGAATAATTTGGGTGCAGGGAAAACTTAATAACAGTATATTGCAAATGTTTTGCATGATTGGGTCCTTTTTAAAGACTTACATATACTGTAAGCATTAAATTACATGCTGAAGTGCAAACCCCAAGTCTTCATCCCTCTGCTTGAAAGGAAGGAGCATCACTAGTGCAAACCCTTTCACAGTCTCCTGGCAATAAGATGGAATAAGTTAGAAATGCCCTCTAGCTTCAGAAGATGAAGGACCTGTCCTAGCCACTCATGCAGGTTGTTAATTTATATGTTTCTGCATATCCTAGCCTAAGAACTTTTGTAATTTGTAACAATACTGCATTGCAGTTAGATCACTTAAGTCAGTGCTGCAGCAGTCTGATAATATGTCATGTTGATAACGGAATGCCATTAAATGTAAAACTTGACTAGGCATATATTGACAGTGTCAACAGAGAGAGGTAGTTAAATACTCACAGACACCTTGAGATTAGTGTTAGGGAACTTACATTAAGCAAGCTAGTGAGGCTCATCTCCCCACCCTAGCAGTTAGGTAGATCACTTTAGTTAGCTGCATTGCATGAGCAAAACCCATTCAGGGAGGGAAGTAACGTAACCAAGATGAGCAGTTTGTTTTAGTACAGGCCTTCACGGTCGAAAGGGAGTGAATGCCTGCCTAAAAGGGGAGCTGTCACAAATATATGCTGTTCCCATCTCTGTTTTTTTTTTTTTTTTTTTTTTTTTTTTTTTTTTAGCAGAGATCAATTTCCCTTAAAGATAGGACAGCCAAAAAAGGGTAGAACTTTAAAAATTCAGATTTCTGAAAAAATTCTATGGCTTAGTACAGATTGTTCAGAGAAGGGTGATCAGGAAAATTATGCTAAAATTTGTCATGTGGTTATGGCCAAATGTATGCCAGTATTCAACTTATATACCCATGTCCCAGTAGCGGCAAATGATTTCCCTGTGTTCTTCCTTTTTGCGATATATATTGAAAACTTCCTTTGAATTGAAATGTATAATGTCCTTTAATATCCTACTTCCTATACCTGGAAGTTATTCCTATTGACAAAAACAGTCATACAGGAGCTGAGGAAAGGAGCCCTACTCCAGCCATTGTTCAGAGCAGACGTTTTCATGCAGGCTGAACCTTGACTGAACTCTGTATTTTCTGCGGTGTTTTGTTTCCCAACAGTATATCAGGTCAAGAGTTCACGCATGCTTCTAGAATCGCGAAAGCATAATGGAAAAAGTCCATTGACCAAGAGAAGTAGAAGAAAGAGTTCAAGAAATTGGTTTGCCCGGTGTGGTCTGAATGGAGCAATGGAGAGACAGTTTTGTCTGTCGCCCATCAAACGGCTCATTATCTTTTCAAGTTTTCATCGACCAGAGAATAAACATCCTTATTTAAACGCCTTTTTATTTGTTCGTCATATGAATTAAAGCTAGTAATGATATTTTATTAAAAAAGAGTATATTAGCCCCACAGGCTGATATTATTGCAAGATCCTGAAAATAAAATGATCATAATTCAGTGAAGCAAGACTTGATGACATTTATCTTGAATCCTCGCAATCTTCCCTATCTTGCTTGTAAAGTAATTCCCAGGATCCATTTGGCAGGCTGGATTCAATGAGACACTAATAAAAAATTTAGTAACTGAAATGATACCCTAGAGGGATACCAGATTCCAAGATCAGACTGGGAACCAGGAACCTAAAATTTATAAGAATGTGTCTTGAGGTCCAGTAAATAATCAATTAATATTCTTATTTATAATCATTTTTAATTAATTGTTACCCAAAAATAAAAAAATAAAAACCATATTAATTAATTGTGACCTATCAGTATAAAGATATGTCCCTTTACTTTTTATGTTAATTAAAACTTTGAATGTCCACAGTTTCAAAACAAGTTTTATCCCAATTTAAAATGCATAATGTAATTAATCATTGGACCAAAAATGAAATTTTAAATATTAACATGGTGAAACATGGTAGATTGTTAAAACAAAGACCAAGATTGATTAAAATTTTGAGTTTTGATTTTCAATCATTTTTTCTGTAATTTTTCAAAGACGGTGGAAAATTTACAAAAAAAAATGTTATACTGTTAAATTAATTGAAAATCAAAATAAGCGGCTTATTTAAAAAGTGTGATTTGTGTTTTATACGTGGTTCAAAATATCCCTTAAAACCAAAAAGCAAAGGAGGAGATGCATTGTGCTAAATAAATGGCCATTTTTCCATGAGAAAATGTCTGGCGTCTCAAAACACTGAGGTCAGGGTGAACAAAATTTTTTTCCATTTTAGGAGTTCCACACAATATCCTTTAACAAACCCCTATGTATCAACAACCTGTCGTTAAAAAGTGAAGAGAGCTGTGATCCGTAAAGATAGGACAGCCAGAGCAGGGGTAGAACAGTGACCTCCGACCTCTACAAAGTGGTGGATTAGCACAGATTTGTGAGAGAAGTGACTGATCAGGGAAAACATGAGATTAGTCATGCCAGGGAGGGGTCAGGATAAGCCAACCAGTATTCAACTTAGATACGAATTTTCTCAAGACCTATATCTCTGTGTTTCTTCCTTTTGCTGGTAATCAGGTTGTTTTCAGGATTCTTTCATGAACCTCCCATGGGCAAGTCACTGCTTCCATGCCTGGAAGGTATATAAACGAAACAGAGCAGATGTGTGAGCATAACGTCACTCGAGCAGAGCCGAACCTCAGGCCATTCCCCTTTGTCTCGAGCACTATTTTGAACATACAGTTATAAACCAGGTCACATAACTCGTCCCGTCAAAACAAAGGCACGTTCTGAGATGCTAATGGTCACTCAATCATTGCACACGCAGACGCTCGTATTGCAGGAGTTCACGCCGCACATATAAAATTTGCCCATAGTCTTGTAATATATTATCCCAGGTCCAAATAAACGTTTTATTTTAATTTAGAGCGGAGTTTATTTAGATTTAGGATCCATGGTGATACTGACAATTCAGTTACAGAAACTAGACTCGCTGGGTTATACAGAAGGCATCAGAGAAACGAGAGAGAGAAAGAGATAAATATATAATAAAACCTTATTCCAGCAAGTTTCTCCATAATAACAATAAACTGTTAATCATTACCATTGTTGGACATAACATAATTATACAACAAACGACCAAGGGAACAACAACCAAACTTTTTTTTATACATTGAAGTCAATATTTGGGATGAATAATGCATTTCCAATACAAATCTTACTTTGTTTCTTCCCTCAGTCTGTTACTTCTTCTTGGGCACTTCATGTCGAGTTCAGCTACAGATTTAATGTTTCCACACTTTAATATCGCCGCCATGATATTTTCGAAGGTAGCTGATCGGGTACCAACAAAGTTTTTCCACTTGAAAAGAACAGACGAAAATAAAATCTGCATCACAAAAATAATTTGATTTCATGGAAACTGACCCATTATATTCGTTGCAGCGTCTTGCATAGTCGGTCTTTCAAAGACTTACGATAAACTGTTAAGATAAATTTGCATATTGCAGTGCAAACTAGTAATCCTCCTCTGCTTCCTCCTCATCTCTGCTAGTCCTTAGGAACTAGTCCCATGACGTGCTATCAAAGACATTTGAGAGCGCAGATGGTGAGATGGAAAAAGATCTGAGTGATTATGTCCAAACACCCCTGAAGACTACTCATCCTGCAAAGGGGTGTTCCTTAATTCCAAGATGGCCTCATTTTTGAAATGGCCGCCATCCATCGTTGCATTTTCAAGTTTGATGGAATATTCTTTTTTTTTACAATAACTCGCGTGTTTTAGGTTATAAAAATGTGAACTTGGACTCCATTTTATTGAAAACCCTTCAAAGAATCTCTGAAATGGCGTACGCATGAACTTTTTTCCCCATCCACAGCGTATCCGTTGAGACCAAGCCTGTTTATTTAATGGATATTCATTTTGATCACTGCATTACAAACTTGTTTTCGATGGGCTGTCCCCATTGTTGGACCATTGTGTATAAGACTTAACGATAAAAAAAAGAAGAGAAGTCAAAAATGCAACTAATCTATGAGGTAGAACAAATCAACCAGACACACTTTGAAAAGAGGATAAGAAGGTTGGGCAAAAAGGGTCTGTTTTCAAGTTTTTTCCCAGAAGCAAATGGCGTTGACAAACTTCACATTTCTCAATCATTTGTGTTAGGTCATTGGTGATACCTGGCCAATATCCGCAGCAATGCTTTGCTCCATTTGTTCTGGTTATTCCTTGATGGGCTGCAGTTGTCGTTCCAAAACCTCTTTTCTCTTTTGTTTTCGGAATCCCCACCTTTTCCCAAACAGGACAGGTGATCCCCACATCTATAGATAATTCATGCCTTATACTTTTATACTGCTTGACACCTGGTGGTGAATGGCCTCATGTTCCGGTGTTTTATAGCATGAACATATCAGCTTTACATAATCACAGATCATTTCAGTGCTGTTTCATGAAGTTGACAAACCTCTCCAGGTCAACAACTCTTCCTTCCATCTGTAAAAGTGACTCAGTTTGAGAACACAGATGAGGCCTCTATAAACATGTTCCATGACAGTGCTCAGGCATTCTCTTCTTGTTTGATCTGGATCATATCACAGCCTGTGACAATCAGCATGGAAGAAGAGATGCCATTCACCTTCTCCACTCCAATGTGAGTTGAAACTGACTCATGCACAGCAATCAGCCTTTAAATTTTGCAGTTGGCCGTTTTCAACCTGGTTCAAAGAGTATTTATTAAAAGTGGTAGAAGTGGGCGGTGATCTGCAATGACAAAAATGAGGAGACCATGCAACTGTGTATAATTTACATTTCAGTATGGCGTATTTGATGGCATGGAGAAAGCTCAAGTTCGGCTATCATGGAATATCTTGTTTCAGTCCGAAGACAAAAACCTACTTCCACAGGTGATGAGCTTCCAGACCTTCTTCGTGGCAATGAAGTAAGCTGAATCCAAATCTTTGTCAGTCAGGAACTGCATCCGTCTCCAAACTTGTTGTCATCCTTACTGGGATCGAAATTGCGCCAAGAATTGTGTTTCAGTTAACAACCTTGCGCCTTTCTCCTGACCACGTTGGAGCCTGGTAACCACTGAAACTGATTTTTACTCTTAAGAAGATCTCTCAGATTGTGCAAGTAGCACTAAAGTGCGAGCCAAAAAGGTCTTTCCTTTCTTTGATTAACCATCCCCATAAAACTGATCCAGTTCAGTGATGTTTTGGAGTTGCAAACTCTGTAATGACTCTCAGGGACCTTTATCTGAGACTTCTCTGACATGTGTACAGCCTGCGGACAAAAGAAATCCAGCAAAACGTTTGATGATCGTGCTGAAGAATTTGAGATTTAGCTACGGTTCAAAAGTTATATACCATGCTTGACGCAACGATCAAGAAAAAGCACGAACATCAGAAGTTTTGCTTGACTGTGCGACTACATAAGCAATGTCATCCACAACTTTGTGTTCTCTTTAACGGCGTCTATAGAAGGAGACTTTGCATTGTTAGCTATCACCAGTGCTGATAAAACCCATTAGTGCTCTCTTGTATCTAAACCTACCCCATGGCGTGGGAAATGTTGTCAGATCTCTAGAATCGGAATACAGATCCCTACCCAGTATCCTGAAAAGGCATCCAAAACTGTAAAGTACTGCAAAGCCAATACAACTTCATTTATGACATCATGTGGGAGGTTTTGTTCATTATGTACAATTCTGTGGACTGCTCAGTTTAGCTATTATTGAAACTCCGTTTTCTATGCAGACATTCCACCTGCAGATCTTTGGAACAACAACAATAGGATGACACCATTCAGTTGGCCGATCAGCCCAACTCGTTCAATAATACCCTGTTTCATCATGTCTTCTCAGTTCTTTCTTCACTGCTTCACGTAGTGAGAACTCACTGGCTTGTGCAGCATATATTGCAAAAGGTTTGCATCTTCCCTTGAGTTGGATTTTCATTGGTGGTGTTTTCATGAGTTTGCAATTTGCCCTTTGGTATTGAAAACTTCTTTGTATTATTGTGGAAAAAGAATATCTGCTTTTCCATAACTTCAATGCCTCAGGCCAGTGGACTTTATACAATGACCTAGACGGAATAACCTGATCAGATTTATCAATAGCTTCAACCAACTTCTTTGCAGGTAAAAGGGAAGTCTTCATGAACAATACCAAGGTTCCTGCATGCATGAAGGATAGATACCATATCATCAAACTTACATCTCTGCAAAAATATTATTTTTCCATGCAATGCATATCACCAATCTTCAGCAAGAAGTCAATTCCCGGTAATAATTCCTCAGTCTCTTCCCATTAACACTGACAAGGTGTTCTGCAGTCCAGATGAAGCAGATCCTTCCTCCAGAGTCTAAGAGAATGCAACATGAAGAATGCCAGCAACAGTCATCTGGGCACCTGTATCAGACAATCACATTCATCTTAGCAAGATAACCTGTCTTCGGGTGATGAAATTCAATGGGAGTACCTGCGTTTGCCACGGCAAACGAATTTGATCAGCCTGTGTTTTGGGTATCCAGGTTCAGAAAAATCAGTGACTTTTTCTTCTTTGCACTTTCTGCATCACTTTGTTTAAAATGTCCAGCAACACAAAGTGAGCCTGATCTACTGCAGGACACAATCTGAAGTTCTGGTGTTAGTCAAAACCGCTTCTCTTCATTTGATGAGTCGCTCCTCTTTTAGGTGATCATGAATTTCCGGTTAGTGACAGTTTGATACTCTCTCACTGTACCCCAAGATCATCTGTGGGTGGCTTTTATTGCAGTGTTTGGTCAAATAAAATCCTTTGTTTACATACTAGCCTGCTTGTTCCCCATATGAATTAAATTAGTAATGAAATAATCCCTGGTCATTAACTTTAAGTGTATTTTCCTCCAGTGATAGATTATTGCAAGTGAGTGAATATTCAATGTGTTCTTATCTGGGAAATCTATTTCAGAGACATTTCATCTGCTCAAACCTCGCAATCCTGTTAGCCATCTTGCTTGGAAGAATCACTGCTATTACGGCAGGCTATTCAATGTGCAACATTCCATGAAATTTAGTAACTGAAAGGAGTCCTTAGATGGGACCCAGATTCCATGGTGTTACTGATTGTCATAATGTAATTTTAAACAGAATCAGTATTTGAGGTCCAGTAAATTCTACTAGTACTTTCTTAATTTAGAACTAAATCAGTATTTTTTAATTAAATTTGCTTCTGTTGTGTCAATAAAGCAATATTTTTGTACTGATTAATCTTTCAATTGGTGACCTATCAGTATAAAGATATGTAACTTTTGTATATTTCATGTGTTAATTGATATATCCATATGTCCACAGTGAGTGAAGTCAAGGCTTATCCTCAACCATTAATTAAATTAATAATGTAATTAATCATGGACAAAAAAAGTTTCAATCACAAGCCCAAGGCTCATCAAAATTAGTGAAAAAATAGCATTGTTAGACACTAGACCCCTTTGATGTGACAAACTTGAATTAATTGGATGATTGAAATTCAATCATTTGTTTCCTTTAACAAAATCTCCAAAAAAGACATCTCAGGAATGAGGTAAGGTGTTGAGCTCTCAATGTTATACTGTTAAGATTGTGTTAGGAATGAACAGCGAATAAGCAGTATTTAAAAGTGTGATTTGTGATTATTACCAGAAAATATGCTAGAGTGCCAAAGTTCGTAATTTTGGTGTGCTAAATAAAACAACCTCGAATTTCTTCAGATGAGAGAGTGCTGTGTGTCTCACGTACACAGTGAGGGTAGAAAGTTGATAGTTAGTCATTTTAGGAATTACTGTGTCTTGGTCTTTATAAGCAATCAGGTAGTGTTAGCCAAATTAATGTTGTGAGCACAAAGAGTGTTATTCGTAAACAATTTACATCGGGAAAATAAGAGCAATTTTCCTCCTTGTGAAGTGGATTTTTAAAGTATTTGAAAATTCGCCTCGTTTGCGAGTGATGTCTGGCAACTAGGCTATACCCAATCTAGGCAGCCAGAGGAGTGTTGTCAGTAGATGTCTCGCCAACCACCCCATCTCAATCCCATAGCGAATTTTGTTTGCCATTTCATAACTAATGTAAATTCATTATTGACGTTTAAGTAACCAATTTGTGTATACACATCTTGTGTTCCATCAGAAACGTTTGTGCTTTGCTTGTATTGTTAAGTAACGAAATAGGTGCGTGGTTTGTGTGTTCATTCGCATAACGTCACTCGAGCAGAGGACGGTAGTTACCAGCTGTCAGCTGTGGCGGTCACGTGGTTCGAGTGGCTATTTTGAATTCATTCTAGTTATAAACCATTCTCCCATAACTCGTCTCGTCAAAACAAAGGCACGACCTTGAGATGGTCATTTCCAGTCACTCAATCATTGCACACGCAGACGAGCGTATTCCAATTCCTATTCACCCACACACCTAACATAAAATCTCGCATAGTAAATTTAAAATCTTTTATGAATTAATTAAAGCAACAGGAACTAGAAAACACCTTTTATTTTAACCTCTGAGAGTGGAGTTTATTTAATTTAGTTCAAGGTAATGAGTCATCCTTATACGACACCCGTTTCTCAGTTGGGGGAGAGAGAGAGAGAGAGAGAGAGAGAGAGAGAGAGAGAGAGAGAGAGAGAGAGAGAGAGAGAGAGAGAGAGATAATTAAGTTACAGGATTACAAGTACACTATTTTACCAAAATTAATAAGAAGGCATGGTCTGTTGCTGTGTGAGTTATTGTTGAAAATAATCTATTACTTACAAAGGGGAAATAAACCAAACTCAAATTTATACCTTGAATTCAATACTTGGGATAACCACTGCATTTCATCAGCATATCTTGCTTTTGTTAACTCATCCCATGCATGGTGCTGTCAATTTGTATACACACTCATGTCACAGCTACTTATTTAATGTTCACACACTTTCCTATGAAGCGCTTTAGATAGCTGATCGGGTACTCAAGCCGTTTCTTAAAGGAAAAGAACAGACGAAAATAAAAACCTCTGCATCACAAAATAATTTGAGTGCATGGAAAAACTGACAACAGTATATTACAACTGTCTTGCATGAGTGGGTCCTTTCAAAGACTTACATAAACTGTAAGCAATAAATTGCCTTGAAGTGCAAAAAAGATCCCTCTATTGAAAGGAAGCAGCATCACTAGTCCTTAGGAACTAGTCACTCATGAGTGCAAACAAAAGCGATTCCCATTTCACAGTGACACTAATTGAGGATACTGTCAACGAGTAACCTACCTGAAGTGTCTTACCTTCTCTTTTTTTCTTACTCATTGCTTGCACTCTGCTTCGGGTGGAGTGCCATTTCCTCTAATATAATTGCTTTGTACCACAATTTAGTGTTGTTCCTCAGAATACACCAGCACCCAGTGCCACCAAGAAAGATTCCTGTGTTAGTAAACAAGCCACAACTGTGAACTGAAACACAGAGTGCTAACAGTAGCGTGTCCGTCCATAAGGTTTTGCTAACCAAGGATGGCTCCATCAGTGTGACTTCGAACGGCACACTCAGCCCCGGTGCCACCTTACTGAAAGGTGCCATTCCATCTAAGTGTCACCAAAGTTAAGGGACACTTCCAAAAAACATTTTAATTCTCAAAGCCATTTTAATACATCCTAACCTACCCGCACCAAGCCAGTACCAAGCCTTCATGGGAAGAGATCTCACCAAGTGGCCACAGGAGAAATGGAAAGGTTAGATGCTGCCCTATAAAGGGAGAAACAAGAAAAAGAGGAACAAAGACAGTATGAATGGGAAAAAGAAGAAAGACAAAGAAAGTACGAAAAAGCAAAGGCAGAAAGAGAAATGGCAGAAAGAGAAGTGCAAAGGAAAGAGAAAGAAGCCATGGAAGGAAGTGAGAGGGCAGAAAGTGAAGAACCAAAGAAGGAGAAGGAAGAACAATGGATCACCAGTAAGAACAATGGAGGTATGAATTGGCGCTGAAAGGAAAAGGAGCTTGAGCTGGAGAAGGCCCGAAAGGACAGTGCCAAAGCTCTAGTCCTACAACAAACTTCTAACCCCACACCTGCTCTGCCTAATCCTCCTATATCCAGAATCAACAACCCGATACCAGAGTGGACTGAAGACGAGCCATAGGCATGGCTGGAAGAAGTAGAATCATTCTTTGCAAACTACAGTACCACAGGGATGGAGATGGCCTTACTTCTCTCCAAGCATGTGGAAGGAAAAGCAAAGGCCTCCCTCTGCTTGCTGGATAGTGGTAACAAGGGAAACATGGAGGAAGCTCAGAAGGTGATCACTAAGGCTTATGAGATAACCCAGGAGAAATGGAGACAAAGGTTTAGGGGTCCCCCAAAAGAAATCGGTCAGTCCTGGGCCAAATGGGCCTACCATAAGACCTGACCAGGTCAGCACTGGCTCAACTGCATGACATGCACTGAGTTGGAAGACCTGTTTAACAGGATGATTCTGGAAGATTTCTTCCAGTGTGCTTCTGAGGCCCTCTCTCAACGATAAACTGCCTAAAACACTCATGGAAGGCTGTCGTATGGTTGACTGATGCTAGGGAGACCTATAACCCGTCTTCCAGCACGTCTCACCGGCGCATAGTGCCACCCAGACATCTCTCTGGGCCAGCTTGCCCAAAGAACGGACTTCCCTCCAGGCCAGTATGCAATTACTGTAATAAGGTTGGACACTCCAAATCTGAGCGCCACTTTAAAAGGGGAGCTATCAAGAAGCACCCTCAAAACCCTTTTAAGAAACAGAATGATGCCTCTCCATCTACTGATAAGCAATCCTCTCCACCAACAGTCACCATAGGTAAGGAGGCCCATCCAAAGGGCACCTGGAGAGACTGTGGCGCTCCTGGACATTATAGTGCCAGATATCCTGCCTGCCCAAAGCATCTTTACCTCTACCAAGCATGCCAACTTGATCAGTGCCATGCCTGCCTTGGCATGGCCGACTGGTATTTCTCACCCCGAGAGGGTGGAAACTCAGACTGCCTGGATGGCTCTAGCTTGCTAGCTGATCTGCCGGTCACGGTAGACACTGCATTAAACATCTGTCTAATTGACCAGTCTCGAGTGCCACCCAGTGCCACTGTGAACAAGAAGACTCATTAGACAATGACTTCAGTAGAGGACCATACCAAGTCCATTCCCACAGTTGAGCTCCAGGTCACAATACCTTTGGGCACTCAACCTCACAGCATTAGTGCGGTGAGTAAAATTAGGCATGGAGTTGAATTCCTGTTGGGACAAGACCTCCTCTAGGGATGTCCTCCCCCGACACCCCTTGAATCACCTTCCACATGCCAAAAGTAGTCGAAGGAAGGGGCACTACCAGCGCAAATCCAAGCTGAGTCTTCCCTCCTTATGAAAGGATGGCCACGAGAAACTTCCTCCCTCACAGTTAAAGGAAGCTACCAAACACTAGTACCACTGTAAGATGTGCAAAATGAAGGGGCACTTCACAAATTGGTCGGGATTCCCTAACAAGCTACGCACAGCGGTCACCAAAACCAGAAGCATCCCAGGAGGTTTGACCTCCCCCTGGGACAGGAATCTGTCTCAGCCCAACTCAGGCCCACCTAGGGGCTTTGCACCCCCGGGTTCCTCGTCAGGATCACCTGACCAAAAATCTCAGCCAGTACCACTGGAGTGCCCTGAGCAGTGCCATGCTCCATCCCTTATGGACGTTGAGCAAATACCAAAAATTACCCTTATGCCTGACTCTGACTTGGTACCAGTGCCAATCCTGTCACTAATCCTCCTTCAGGAGACCAAGCAAACCTAACTGAGTTGGTCATTGCAAATTGTGAGCCTCCAGCACCCGATAATAATCCTTCTTCCCCATCAATCCCACCCCCAGAGGATAAACCTCAGGCAGACCAAACTGCTACACCTTCTCTGGTCGACCAGGAATTGTCCTGCTGGGGTGCAGAAGCTGTTACTGCCCTTGCTCCGGTTATCGCAGCAGCCAAAGTAGGGAGCCTCCCAGTAGCCCCTAGAGTTACCCCTGACTTCACTCCCAGCAGCACCTTGGCCTTTCCCCAGAGTCAGTGCCCTCATCACTTCCTAGGCTTGTCATAGACAGATCTTGGAGGAACCCAAGGGAGAAGAAAAAGGGGCAGAAGAGATCCAATTAGCTTACTAGAGCCAAAAGCTCTCCTTGGCACTCGTCCATTTGGGGGCACTGTGCCTTTCCCATCATAAAGTGATCCTGGCACTTACCCAGAGGAAGTAGCCTGAGTGATCTCTGCATCAAGTGAACCCATACATAACATCTGAGACAAGATCATATAAGGTAGTGGTAGTACCTCTTATGAGTATAATTAACCTAATTTTGCTAATAGAGTAAAGAGTAAACCATTATCCCATAGGTCAGAGCAAGTATTGGTCATGAAATGCTTAGCACAGTGCCTCACTTAGTAAAATATAACAGACACCAGATCCAGAGGTTCCTTACGTACCTCACTCATGGGTTCCACTACCCTGTCAATAAGATGGAGTGAGTTAAAACTGCCCTCTAGCTTCTCATGCTGAAGGTTGTTAATTTATATGTTTGTGCGTATCCTAGCCTAAGAACTTTTGTAATTTGTAACAATAATGCATTGTAGTTAGATCACTTAAGTCAGTGCTGCAGCAGTCTGATAATATGTCATGTTGATGATAGAATGCAATTAAATGTAAAATTTTATACTGATACTGTCGACAGAAATAGATAGTTAAATACCCACAAACACCTTGAGATTAGTTTTAGGGAACTTACATTAAGCAAGCTAGTGAAGCTCATCTCCCCATACTAGCAGTTAGGTAGATCACTTTAGTTAGCTGCATTGCATGAGCAAGACCCATTCAGGGAGGGAAGTGACATAACCGAGATGAGCAGCTTCTTTTAATACAGGCCTTCAGGCGCGAAAAGGAGTGAATGCCTGCTTAAAAGGGGAGCTGTCACAAATATATGCTCCTCTCATCTCTATTTTTTAACATTGAGATCAATTTCCCTTAAAGATAGGACAGCCAGAGTAGGGTGGAACAGTGACCCCAGACAGTTTTTGTGAAAAGGGACTGATTAGGAAAAAACATGAGATTAGTGATGGGGGGGGGATAAGCACACCAGCATTTACCTTAGATACCCCTGTCCCAAGACCTATATCCCTGTGTTCTTCCTTTTGCTGGTATCTTGGTTGTTTTCAGGACTGGAGGCATAACTCCCTCGGGCAAGTCACCTCTTTCGTAGCTGGAAGGCATATGGACAAAAAAGAGCCACAAAGGAGCCGAGGAGAGCAGACGTGTGAGCTGCCAGGCCAAACCTCAGGCCGTTCCCCTTTGTCTTGGCATGGTACCCCACGTGGTATGAGGTTGCAAGAGCCCTGGGCTTCAAGTCGTCCCCAAGATGTTAATGGAAGGTATATTGGACCAAGCCCAATTGCAGGAATACATGCTGCAATACTGTTTTCCCAGTGAGTCTGAATTTAACAATTAAGTGACAGTTTCTGTCTGTCTTACTAGAATCGGTCATTATCTTTTCAAGTTTTCATCTCCCCAAAATAAAATTCCTTATTTACATACTAGCCTGCTTGTTCCCCATAATGAATTAAAGCTAGTAATGAAATAATCCCTGGCTTATTAACAGAGTATATTAGCCCTACATGTTGATAAATTATTGCAAGTGAGAGAATCTTCTGTGTTCTTATCTGGATCTGCTCAAACCTCGCAATCTGTTAGCCATCTTGCGGCAGGCTATTCAACGTGTAACATTCCAAGAACTTTGTTATTTGCAAGGGAGTCCTTAGATGGGACCCAGATTCCATGGTGTTATTGATTGTAGCAGTAATGTAATTCTTTTAAACAGAATGAGTATTTGAGGTGCTGTAAGTTCTACTAGTAAAATCAGTATTTTTTTAGTAAATTTGCTTGGTGTGTCAATAAAGTAATATTTTTGTAATGACTAATCTTTCAATTGGCGACTTACCAGTATAAATATATGTAATTTTGTATTTTTCATATGTTAATTACTATTTACGCATGTCCACAGTGAGTGCACGCCAAGGCATATCCCAATCATTATTTAATTAACGTAATTAATTGTGGGCAAATGTATACACACACACATGCAGACACACACACACACACACACAC
>NC_089793.1:59543434-59558434 GCF_040412425.1 Macrobrachium rosenbergii
ATTCGTATGAAGTTATGATTTCATTATTGTTGGTATAAAACTCAAACTGAATTCTAAAATTTTTCTTCTCATTCGTTTTTATGAGTTTATGAACTCTCTGTTTTATCTTTAGTTGCAATAGCCATTTAGATTATGAGCTTTATGAAAAAAGTTAAATTCTATTAATATTGTTATTTCGAGAGGACACCCTCTCTCAAGCAAAGTTCGTTTAACAGTATGGCCGTCTGGATGCCGTTTAGCTTGTATTGTGGTTCGTCAGTCTCTCGAATGAGTTTCTTTGCAGCAGCCAGTAAATCATACAGCAGCTGTCTAAAGTTCATTTCTTCCTTGACGTTTTGGAAGAGCTTTCTACCCTTCTCTAATGCAATGCAATGAGGGGGGGAGAGGATAGAGTGAGGGTTCGATTACAAATCGATTTAAACCCCTAAGGGTCCCTCGGAAGGAAGATAAGGTTTGGAAGGGGGTAGAAGGGGGGTGAAATGAAGGTATAAGGGAAAGGATAAAAGAATGGGACAGACCCATTTGTCATTGTGTGTGTAATGTGATGTTTTTAGTTCTTTATTTTAATGTTGATATCGGTTCAACCTGTTGAGTGACGTGAAATAATTGAAAACTGTTAGGAGGCTTGAGAAGGTTTTACTAGTTTTAAGGTTCCAATATTGGATCGTCCTCCCTCTCTCCCTCCCTGCAGGGGGGAAAGGAGGGGGGACTCAGACCACGGTGCTATACAGAAGTTAGGAATGTGCTTGGGTTAGTATGTTAGTTTATTTTCGGGCTCTCTTCCCGATGGACTGGCAATTGCAGAGTGTTAGTTTCCAGAGCGGGTGCTGTGAGAGTCTAACTACTATTGGTGCAAGATAGGAGCCAATTTTCTTGAGATTAAGTGTTCCAGGTGGCAGCAAGGTGAAACTTAATTCTATTTCCAGTTCCAATCGTAACCCTAACCTTAACTACTAAACTTAACTCTAGTGTTAATCAGGGACTTAGTAACTACACTTTTGTCGGGGGAGGGTTGAAGATACCAGTGTATAATGACACTGGCATTTCCAGATCGCCTCCTTTCCCTTAGTTTTTTTTTTTTTTTTTTTTTGGGGAGGGTTGAAGATACCAGAGTATGGTAGTTCTGGTATTTCCAGGTCACCTCCTTTCCCTTACGTTTTTTTTTGCTTTTTGTTTGCGGGGGCGAATGAAGCCATACTTATACCTGCAACCAGGCTCATAGACATTTTTGGCGATTTTTCATTTGCTGTCTTAGCTGGAGGGGTAGGAGCGCTGCTCCTATTGGCTGGGAATGGAATGACTCACCTGGGAGAGTCTAGCTGACCGAGGTAGTCACTGATTGGTTGGTGCCGTGATCCAGGAAGTTCTGGTGATAGGGTGTGCTGCCTAAAGTAGTGGGCAGCTGAATTTATCCCAAGAGTGCGCCTTGCTGTTCTCATAATGGCGAAAGGGAGAAACGGGTATCCTGGGTTACTTTCAGTGAGTTTCCATTGGAGGATGGCAAGGACCTCCTCATATAGGAGGGGCAATGATTGTTGTCACTGTCTAGGACTTTTGCGCTCCTTACGATCTGCTGGCGTCAGGGAGCACTGCTGTGTTCCCTCATGTAGTGTTGGTATACCGCCCCTTTGTATAGGTGAACAGCAGTCCTCTTGGATAGTCATTTCGTAGTCATACCGGTGTACGAATGGCAGCATCTATTCTCAGGGCACGATATTTGGTAAACCACTCCTCTTCTCTTCATGGGATTGTTGCTAGTGACGGGGCTGTGAGGTCCAGTCTTCTAATACTTGCAGTAGGTCGTACAGTCGACTTTTTTGTCGTTTACTCAGTGTGCATGTAGCCCTTGTCTAATGTTCCTCTCACTCTCACGGTTCTCGGAGCAATTGGTTCTCGGCTTCACGTATGAGTGAAGTGAGGATGGTACCATTCCCTTTTTGGACATCCGTGTCACCAGCACTCCTCAAGGCTTTAACGCACACAGGTCCATCATAAACCCACTGACATCGGACTCTTCCTGAATAGCAATGGTGAATACTCAGAAAAGTTTAAATCCTTGATCATGAACACTTAAGTTCATTGTGCCGTACCACACTGTTCTTCTTGGATTACCACTTCCAGTGAGCTCTAACACGACGCCCAAACCCTGGTGGATAACAGATATTCTTACCGTCGGGTTGGCAGGTTGATGAGAAATGATGTTGAAAGGTGGTATTGCCAGGAGAAACATGCCCCTCTTCAAAAATGAGAGGAACATGTAAAACCCACTGGTGCAAAGGAAAAAGTTGAACTTGCGATCTACTGCAAGGATTGGAAGACTGCCCAGTACCTCATGAAGAATAGTTCCTTCGCTAGTGATGATTCCATGAAGAAGAGAAGAGTGGTTTACCAAATATCTAAAATGGATGCTGCCATTATACATCAATATGACTACGACTCGACTATCCAAGAGTATTGTTGTTCACCTGTGCAAAGGGGTGGTATACCAACACTACATGAGGGAACATGGTAGTGTCCCCTATGCCCACAGATTGTAAGGAACACCAAAATCACAGATGGTGACAATGACTATTACCCCCTCCTATATAAGGAGGTCTTTGCCATCCTCTGATGGAAATCGTCGTTGAAGGTCACCTAGGATACCCCTTTCTTCCTTCCACTATCAGGAAAGTGGCAAGGTGCATCCCTGGGATAACAATTAAGCCACCCACTACTTTAGGCAGCACACCCTATGACCAAAACTCCCAGAACTTGGTGCCAACCAATCAGTGACTTTGTCGGTCAGCCAGACTCACCCAGATGAGTCATTCTGCTCTCAGCCGATAGGAAGAGTGCTTTCCCCCCCACCCACTGCCACCCCTTCCAGCTAAGACAACAATTGAAAAATCACAAAAAATTTCTGTTAGTCTGTTTGCAGGTATGAATATGGCAAAGATGTACCTATGGCTTCATTAATCTTTAGAACAAATCATCAAGGAATAAACAAACTATGGATAACTGTTGTATGATTTACCTACTGCCACAAAGATTCTCATTCAAGAGACAGAATCTGCAATACAAGTTCAACTGTGTCCAGAAGGCCATAGTGTTCAATGACACTATTATTATTATTATTATTATTATTATTATTATTATTATTATTATTATTATTATTATTATTATTATTATTATTATTATTGTGGTGTTGAAGGTGACAGCTACAGTTTTCCCTATTTTTCTAATAATTTATTTTTCTATGTTACTGTATTCTGCCAGTAACATGCCATGTTTGTCACATTTGGAGAGGAAAGCAGGTTGCAAAATTGGATAGTTTATTTTCAATGAATGCAGTATATCAGTAGAAAAATACTGAAATAGGGATTTCTTCCTCTGTAGAGTTGCCCTTCAGGAGAAAATCTTCTAAAATCTTCTGCTGAGGCATCCTTCAGGAGAAAGTCATCTTTAGTGTTAGTTGAGGCCCCGTTTCGCTCAGGCTCCATTGAGCATAGTCACGCCAAAAGACGGGAGTAGACTGACATTCAATGTGAGTCTTGCTGTTTACATACAAGAAGGTCACCGGTGGGTCAAATTAGGCTACTTGCTGATTGGCTGAGGAAAAAGATTTGCTCTGGGATTGGCTGGCAAGATTTCCTCTCAAGCCAAAAATTTATTGCTGATGTAGCCTTGCTGAGCGGCAGGGCCGGTGTGTTACATCATTCACTGGTATTTTCTGGCGAATATTCTGATTGGGTGCTGGGCGTCTCACAATAATGTTGGAGATTCTGTGAGCCACCAGGCACCCAATCAGAATATTTGCCGAGAAATACCGGAAAATGACGTCACACACCAGTCCCTCCACTCAGCAAGGTTGCAACAGAGAGATCATCAGTGATAAATTTTTGGCTTGTTAGGAAATCTTGCCAGCCAGTCCCAGCACGAATTTTTCTCCTCAGCCAGTCAGCTGGCAGCCTAACTTGACCCACCAGTGACCTTCTCATGTATAAAGAACAAGACTCACATCGAATGTCAGTCTACTCCCGTCTTTTGGCTTGACCATGCTTAGTGGAGTCTGAGCGAAAAGTGGCCTCGATTAACACTCCTGAAGGACAACTCAATAGAAGACTTTCTCCTGAAGGACAACTCTACGGAGGATGAACTCCCAAGTCCAGTATTCTGCTACTGAAATACTGTACTCGTCGAAAAACAACTATCCAATTTTGCAACAGGCTTTCCTCTCCAAGTATGACAAACATCAGCCTGTTACTGGCAGAACACAGTAACCTAGAAAAATCTATTATTAGAAAAATATAGAAAACTCTATACAAACTTGCTGCCGCTGATGCGTCTGTCACCTTGAACATCACATGTATGAAAGAGGGTCTACTATGTATTATTATTATTATTATTATTATTATTATTATTATTATTATTATTATTATTATTATTATTATTATTATTATTATTATTACCTACGTTTCTAAACAATACAACCCGTAAACTTAACAAGCACAATATTCACAAAACAGAAAAAAAGAGAGATAAGTAAAGAGAAATAAACAAATTAAAAAAAGATAATACACAGGTAAAAATTTCCATAGCATAGCTAATAGTTATGTGAAAAAGCGAACAGGTAAATGAATGTTAAAAATTATCAGGTTGATCTCGGTTTTATTCTGCAGCAAACTGCAGAGCTACAATCTCCAAACAAAATAATCCATTTCCTTTATCCCATACAAAATTTGGAATATCAATTTTGACATCTGAATTTGCAGTTCTGTTACAAATAAAGATTTTTAAACATTTTTATTTGGTTTCTACTTGAATGTACTGGAGCGAATTGCAACATTTCTTTTATTTTAAAGGAAATAACCTATGAAGTCTGACCTCTCTCTTTCTCTCTCTCTCTTATATACTAGCTGACCAACAAGACACTGCCTGGGAAAATTGTGAATGACAGCCGATAAACTCTCTCTCTCTCTCTCTCTCTCTCTCTCTCTCTCTCTCTCTCTCTCTCTCTCTCTCTCTCTCTCTCCTGGTAAGATAGTTGCTTCAATTACATTGCCCAACATTTTTGACATTTTATATTTCGCTCCTTCTCACTCCCATTCCTGTCGGGGCTGAACTGGGACTTAAAGGGCATTGGGAGTGTCAATATTCATCTCAGCAACCTAGAAAAATATGGATTAAACCTTCGTATCTGTTGTTTTTGTTTTTTTTTACATTTCACCCCCTTCCCATCCCAACCCCCCTTTGTTGTTAGTGATGTCTTCCACCCTAAGTATTCTTTTCCAGATAGTAAGTCATATGTATACCAAGTTTGGTTGAAATTGCTCAATGCATTTCAGAGTTATGTTGGAACATACACGCACGCTTACATACATACATCTATTTATATACTGTACACACACACACACACACACACATATATATATATATATATATATATATATATATATATATATATATATATATATATATATATATATATATATATATATATATATATATATATATATATATATATATATATATATATATATATATATATATATATATGTTTATATATATATATATATATATATATATATATATATATATATATATATATATATATATATATATATATATATATATATATTAATTTGCAGAAACCTGCTTTACACGCTTTATGTTTGCATTTCTCGGAGAGTTAATATTCCTTTGACTTTCCCCAGGATTCATGTAGCCTCAGAAAATTTAAGATGTCAATGAATAGCCAGAATAAAGTATAAATTTGTTTTCATGTCCTCCAGTGAGAAAGGATTAAGATCAGCAAGAAGAAAAGGGAAAGAGAAAAAAGGAAAAGAAGGATGAAGGAAAAGGACGAGAGAAATTAAAGGGATACAAGGAAGAGAGAATAAATAACGGCGAGGAAGAGGAAGCGGAGGCTCCAAGAAGAATACGGGAGGGGGTGGGTGTTGGGGGAGGGGTGTAGGAGGACCAGTAGGTGAGGGGACTGGTGGAAGTCATGTGAAAGCGGAGACTGACTTGGCTGAATTAATTCCATTCCTTTTTGTTATCATATAATAAAGTTTGATGGAAGTCTCATTTTGTGGGATTTGAACGAACAAATCCTTCGATAACTCTTCTCGAACGAATAACCGGTGGGTTTTATTGTGCTCATCTCTCTCTCTCTCTCTCTCTCTCTCTCTCTCTCTCTCAAAAACCTTATTTCTTGATATTTGCTTCTTTTCTTAGTCGTATAACCCAAAGCTCTTTCATACAAACATAGGCATATGCACACAAACACACACACACACACAAACAAACACACGCACCCTCACAGAGACATGTGCTGTAGATATACCAACGTAATTCTATTTTGTGTATAGGATAATCATTTGAGATAGATATGTCAGTTATGCTGTGAAGTTGACACCTAATTGTCGTTCATTGTTTTCTGATAATTTCTGATGATTCTACGTCGCTTGTTCTGGAATACAACAGTCCTGCTCTTAAAGGTTGCGATGAACTGTGTTTTGCAGCAGTCTGCTTCTTGACCGTTTGTAGGGAGTCGGTTCTTTGAAGAATTTATTCCTTTTCCTCTGGGCAATGCTGCTTGATGCTGCTTCTCCAAAGACAATTTGTTTTTATTTACGACATTCACTTTTCAGAAAGTTCTGTTTCCAAAAATGGTGGAGATCCTGTCAAACTAGACGTTTTAACTAATCTCATCATATTCTTGATACTGCTTTTCTATTGTTTTTTTGTTCACTGGAATTTCATTAGCTGATTTCCATGCCAACTAAGGATGACAACCACATTCCTGCGTTCATTTGTCTTTCCTGTGCTCCCTTAAACTACCATCCAAACTCCTTGCTGTTCCACCAACATCAGACGCATTGCAATTTCTACAAGACGTAGTTTATACCTTGAGAAATAAGTTTATTTCAATAAAATACTGGACGCCTTCTGCTAAGGGCACCACCAAGTCCGAAAACAAACTTATAGTTGATATAAGTTAAATTTTCGAGAAGTTTTTCCAAATCAAGAGACAGAAAGAAAGTCAATGATCTTATTCTTTTTGTTCTAACCTTTCTTTTCATCATTATAAAACATTTTGCTTCGGAAAGACCTTTTTTCACAAATAATTATGAACACCGCAATTTTTTTTAAACATCCAAAACACTTATACAGTAATTTTAATGAGTGCTCTTTCCGCAAAGACTTATTCTTAAAAACATCATTATGTCCAAACATATAATTTTTCAACTTTCGTGGTTTTTCAGAGAGATTAACGAAGTCTGTTTTCAGTCACGCCAAAAAAAGTTCTTCATTAACTACCGACTTGGATATTCAAATTGATCCTCTCAAAGGTGTCATCTACATATTATATCTTCCACTTTAAAAGGAACCGATCAGGAATACGAATTATGGTAGCAGTCAAGTTCTAAAAAAATCTCGCGAAAGGAGTAGCTTAATTTAGTGAAAGGGAGGGCACTATTTCTACGTATTAAGATCTAGGCTCTCGAGTTCAACAGGTTCTTTAAAAAAAAAAAAAAAAAAAAAACAAGCAATTGGGCTGTAATGACTGACGAAAGGTGACAAAGGAGGGAGGAGCAGAACAATACTAAAAAGTGGCCTTAGTATTAATTTAAAAAAAGTAATATACATATTTACAATTGAGCACAGCTTCTGGGTGGCGAAAACACAAAATGATCAACTAACAATAATAATATGAAAAACCAGTCAAAGAATCAATAAAGAAATCCACACTGCAATAACAAGGCCATGAAAAATCATAAAATCATACAGATACAAATAGAATAAACAATAATGACAAAATAGGCAGCATAACGACAATAACAATCTGTAAACAGAAACAAAAAATAGGCAGCATAATACATAATTAAAATTAACCCTGCATCGGCATAATGATACATAGAGCAAAACGGGAACACTTCCTCAAACAATGAGGGCCACGATCCAATTCCGGACAACTTCGACAGACCCGACACGACAACTATCTCGTCCTTGGAAACAATATGGACGTCCTCCTCGAACACTGGACGATCAAGACAGAGTTCATACAACAACCATCTCGTCCTCAGAGTCAGTATGGAGGTCCTCCTCGAACACTGGGTGATCAAGACAGAGTTCATACAACAACCATCTCGTCCTCAGATACTCTCCGCTGCTCTGCTGCCAAGACTCTGCCTCTCTGCCGCTCTGAACCTACTGGTCGTTCTGCCCTCCAGAACCTGGCTAACGAAGTCTGACGTTATCCAACAGACGTCAACTCGCCAGCAATTAAAACAAACAAAAACAAAGGAGGCAACAACCCACTAAGGGAACAATCGGCAAACGATTGTTCCTAACATTACGCCATGAGTTTGACAAAATAAAATGTCAGTCAATCTGATACAGTTTGTTTGAGACATAATTTGATCATTTAAGAGACCTACTTTACTTTCAGTTCAAAATGGACTAATCCATTACGGGTTACTCATTTGACCCTGGGTTCTCGAGGGAGGAAAATTATTAGTTTGCATACAAGAGCAAACCGAGATCTCCAGAACATAGTTTATCAGAGTCTTTGAAGATGGGACTAATTTATCACTAAATTCTAAGGATATGCAATACAGCAACATAACAGAACTATTTAAACAAAACTGTTTTTATTTGCTGGTTTTTCAGTAGTGACTGTAGTGTCATGACTAGCGAGCGAGAGTGACTCATTGTTAAGAGAAAGCACAATCCCTCCGTAAAGACGAAGCACTTGTCTACATCGGTATCCTCTCCACTTAAGACGCTATGCCAAGTCCTTGAAACTATTCTGGGTCTCAATACTACATTTCATACGCTATTATGCTTTTCATACGTTATTATGCTAAGGAGGTCCAAATATATTGATGTCGCTACTAGATATTTGTTGCTCAGATGAACTTCGAGAAACCCACAGAAAGTCAGAATCATTTGAAATCGGCCCGATGTCGCAGTCCTGTATTTACCAAGTAATAATTATAATAGATAAATATCATAATAATTTATGATTATTATAAACCTTTACTTTTACAAGTTTATGATAATTATAATTATTCTATAATTTCTTACCTAGCACTTATGCGTTGCATGGGTAAAGGATCCTTAACTTGAGTTCAATATATTGACTGGACAGTATGACGAGACGTCCCTGTTCCTTGATATCATCAGACTTTAGGCAGAAGCCTCTTGGTGAACCTAATTCTTTGTCATCTTACTTTCAGTTCCTGCTAGGTTTTTATGGCCTGATATGAATAAGCCTCTTATCTTCTTTGATCTCTTCAAATGCATGTGAAAATGAAGCGACTACTAGCAGTTTCACAATTCGAATAAAGTTTCAAAATTTGTCCGATTTATTTTGATTTCTTCTTTCTTAGTGTTCTATGACTGCAAGGATGGCTGTTTTTACGTATTGTTTGGCTTCTTTGCCGTGCTTGATATCTTTTCAACATTTTTTACTACAACCTGTATGAAATCTGAATTAACTATTGAAAGGCTTAGTCTGTTTTTCTCTTTCACTGTAAGTGGTAAGAACTTTCAAAACGACTTCGCCTTTTCTATAATAAATGTCACTAATATGGCTAATTTATCAAGATAATGTTCTTGCCAATTTCCATCTTGTTAAAAGTGTTGTTCATCTAGCTTCTAAAAGAAAAGGCTGTTATAGAAGCTTTCTATCTTTCATAGGCGTTGATAATAGCGTACACGAATTTTTTTTTAGTTGTTCATTAGAATTCTAGATTAAGTGCTTTTCATGGCAAAACCTCAATATAAAATAAGAGCATACTCTCTCTCTCTCTCTCTCTCTCTCTCTCTCTCTCTCTCTCTCTCTCTCTCTCTCTCTCTCTCTCTCTTTGAACTAATATTTCCCTTGCTACTACACCTCGGATTTATTACCTATGGAACCACCTTTAACCTAAAGTTTTCAAATACAATTCGATGTTCTTTATTCTATCGAGGTTTTTCTGTCTGGAAGGTTGAGAAGCAACCTGGAATCCTCTCAGCGAAAGAACACGTTTACATGGTGTTCATATTAACTTCGTATATATGCATATAATATCTAAGAGACTTGGTGAATAAGATATCAATAATGATTTGTTGCAAAAAAAACAAAAAAAAAAAAAATACATGACAGACCTGAAGGTTGTTTAAGGTCTTTCAAAATTTGATCATAAGATGTTATCCCTTTTTTATATTTTTCTGGCAAAGAAATAATAAAATACAGAGTTAAATGCCTTCTGACGCTGGTGACTGGTTTTAATTGAGGCGGTTTTTAGCAGCAAAGGCTTTTTGCTCAAGGATGGGAAGGATGTCGAAATGATTAAAAGGTTTGATGTGGCCCTCCGTACTTTCCCGTCCGGTAGACCAGATCTTACCCAGCCAGGGTTGCTCATGCACCCCCATTCACTTTTGTAAATTAATCCGATTAGTTTTCAATTGCGGGGATTAATATTTTTCTGCACGGGCCATTCTGAGTTAGTATACTGTCCTTGAATGTAAAGGTGAATATCACTATTTTCGAGTTTGCTAAAATAATTCAATCACGATACAGAGCTGACAGCGCCACAAGTATTGCAACTAATTAGGTTTTGCTTTTATATAGGACGAAATATAACAAAGACCTATTCACGGGAGTCTGTTCCTTTGGTGGGAATTTGTAAGTCATCTTTTCAATGTCTTCTTCTTATTGCTGCTATATTAAAAAAAATAGTTTTCGCAATAATATAAATAGCCTATTGTTCATGGTGTGTACCTACTAGTTAATGGCGATGTTACCTAGTTTATTGAAAGTTACTTGCAGTTGAAAATCTTGGACGCTGCTAAATAAGATGATTAAAAAACCATTTATCCTCCACATTTATCATTAAAGCTTCATTCGTTTCAGTGCTTCTTATTATGTTTTGGGTTGGATATTTGATTTTTTTTTTTTTTTTTTTTTTAGCAGTTGGTTATGCGTATGAAATTAACTAGGAAAATGGACCTCAGCATCTTCCTAATAATTTCATTAAATGAGGTTCAGTTCCATTTTATCTTCGTCAGTGAGATGAATTCAGTTCCTAATTTGCAATGCCTAATCTTTCATTGCAACCTTGATTAAAGAATCTGAAAACTATTTCGCTTCGTAATATTGTCTCAAAGCTTAACATTGTCTTAATCGCAAAACCTTTTTCAAAATGTATAGCTATCTACAAGAAGCAAGGTTACCAACTTTTGAGACAAGTGTCCAGACAATTAAAAAAAAAAAAAAAAAAAAAAAAGGCTGGCTAACACATCAATACATGCGGAAATAAATGTCATAATTAATTTGAAAATAGAGCAATTCCATCTTTTCTGAGCGACGTTTTTATTTACGAGCAAAAAGCAATGCCACAATTTCCGACCCAAATCGACCATTCTTTTATTTGCATTAAATGATAACGTCTGTATTTGCAACGGAATTTAAAAATGGTTTTGAATTCCATATCTTTTTAGGGTATATGAACGATTTTAGGAAAGACTTTTAATTTTCGTTATTCCTCTCTCTCTCTCTCTCTCTCTCTCTCTCTCTCTCTCTCTCTCTCTCTCTCTCTCTCTCTCTCTCTCTTATACTATATTAAAAGTGCAGATTTTAAGTTCTGCCGCCTTTGACAAGGAACTGTTATTATCGCTACACTTTCCAGGATTTATGCTTTAATCTACTACCTATTCCCTCCATTAATACCGAATAAAATGAAAAGAAAACAAGTAAAAAAGTTTCTTAGGCGCAATCGAGTTTTCTGTACAGCGTATAGTGCTGCATAAGCACCAGCCCATGAAACTTTCAGCCGCGGCCCGGTGGTGGCCAGACGCACGATCATAGCTAACTTTAACCTTAAAAAAAAAAAATCTACTGAGGCTAGAGGGCTGCAATTTGGTGTTTGATGATTGGAGGCTGGATGATCAACATAACAATTTGCGGCCCTCTAGCCTCACTAGCTTTTAAGATCTGAGTGCGGACAGAAAAAGTACGGACAGAAAAAAAGAGCGGACGGACAGACAAAGTCGGCACAATAGTTTTCTTTTACAAAAAATATAAATAAATATTAATAAAAATTCTGAGACGGATATTATATAAAAAAAAAAATTTTGCAGCATCGGTTAGTATTACGAAAAATTATTTTTTCCTATTTATTTTCATTGATAAATAAAGACCAAGTTGCAAGAATAGGCCAACTGTTCAAACTCAGATATCTATTGTGATTAGTTATTTATAACTAACCATAACTGAAAACTACATAATTTGTGGTTTCAAAAGAGAAATGGCTTTCTGAATCGAAACGCAGCAAAGGATTTCGTCCCAAAAATACGAAATTTAAGAAGAAAATCACCAGGTACTGGTGTACAGTACGTGATAATCTTGTCGCTATATTCTCAAATTACGTTCGATGGATGACCGATTAAGTTAGAGGTAAGATATGTTATTATAAACACCCATACTAATAGCAATATATATATATATATATATATATATATATATATATATATATATATATATATATATATATATATATAAAATGCATGCCACATTTAAATACGAAAATTTTTTCAGGTGAGTTGGTCTAACAAAGGAACAATGGCAAGAGTAAGAAATAAAAAAAAAAAATAGGCTAATTGTAACACTCACCCATGCATCTAGTTATGCTCTCAGGACCTTTCTTCGTTTCAGCGCCACCTTAAGCCTATGGGGAACATAATTCGCCAAATTCCGCAGTGGTGGGGGGAGGTTCAAAACTGCCCCAGATCAAGTGTATGGCGGTCTGGAGTTTATCAAGTGTTGTCTTGTCCTCTTCCCCTTCTACAAGACTTGATCGCTGCCCAAAGGTTTTCTACTGGGGACAAATCAGGGGAATTGCCTGGCCAAGACTTAATATAGTCAATTTGGCAATCGTTTAGCCAATCAGTGACGTAATAATTGGGGAGAGTGAGAGTGAATCAGTGAGGTAATTGGCGGCATGGCGCCTCGCACCACCCTGCTGCAGAATGGATGTCCTCGATTTCCCAAAACGGACATTCCAAAACCTCCCCTAACGGCACCAGGGAAAATTTCTGTTGACGTGCTTGCTCTTTGGTAGCATTGGAAAGAAAGACTAAATCCTCCCAGCTAGCATACTAAAAAACACCCTCACATCATAACATGCTGGGTGAACTTGACCGAGAGTGCAACATGTTTAGGCCTCAGCTTATCATTATGAGGACCCCTCCACCCCACATCTCCCCTCCCCACACCCGTGAAATGTAGCCTCCCACATCCTCCTCTGCTTTGGTGTGTCTGGATGGTACGTGTGGATACGTAGCCAAGCAGTTGAATATTATGTTTTTAATTTCCTTGCACTATAATGCTCAAGGCTGGTGGCCTATATGCCGTTTCCTAAGCATGAGAGCGCGAGGAGAAAGCCTACTGGGGGTCCGTGCCAAGAGGAGGGTAGACCGCCACCCAGGCTGGACGCCATGAACTTGGCAACAAGCCGTCTTGCAGTTCTCTCACCTGTGCCACTTTGCTTCAAAATTGCATTTGTTTCCAGCCCACCTTATGACATTCAGTTACACGGACTGTATCAGGGATGGTACACTTCTCTGACATGTTACACATTCATGATACAAGCACAATCAAATAGAAACAGCCGGTTTGCGACACATTTGGTGACAGTGTTGCCACTTTTCAAAAAGCAAATTCCCACAAACCTTACTCCATTTCTCACACATTCACACAGATCCTGCCTGGAATGTTTCCCACAAAATTCACATAAATCTCTGAAATGGTTATAAATATACCAAAATGAATAGTTCTTGTCACAAATTCACAATTCGTGTTTCAATCGACACTTCCCTTCTCTCTCTCTCATACCGGAGTCATGTTTTTTACCATCTTTGTTTTCCTCTATCTATATAATGAGAGAAAAAATGGTATTTCTATATTTTAGCTCCACGCCTGTTTTTACCTTTTCAACTGTTTTTTTTCTACACTTTTAGGGGTTCTGACACTGGCGGTGTATCTGTTTGTTGTTGGCCAAGTGGAATGTCCCTTCGCCGTGTTTAGTACTGGCCCGGGGGGGGGGGTTACCCATACATTAACAAGTTATTGCACTTGCCGGACGGGATATGAACCGTTCGAAACAGACGTAAATACCCGTGCTCTGTCTTGTACAGATCGCGTATGGAAATCCCTTGTTGGATGGACTTCAGGGGTTAATTACAGGTTAATTACTCGAGCGCCAAAAATTAAAGGTAAATTCATAATTAACAACCAAAAAGCTGTAGAAAAAGTTAAGTTAGAAGGCAGTTGGCGCCCCGGAGCTACTATATAGTTCTACCGAAAAAATCTTGCAGTTGTAAACAAATTCACACAGATTTTCAAGATTTTCAGCCCTCACACAACACCTCCCAAGAAGCTTCATTTCTCACACAAATTTGTGGGAAGATCCCATGAAGTGGCAACCTGATTTGGTAATAGAGACACACACACACACCCGAATGAAAGCCCATGAGCCACTGAACTGATCTAGACTACTATTCTTCTATTACCTGCGGGGGTGGGAGGAAGGGTTGGGGTATGTTGACATTTAGTCATTTTTTGCTCGTAGATTTTTTCTGGCGATGGCGATAAAAGTTTTTGAGCTGATTAACAGCTCTCCTAGGCTGGCCTGAAGGATTAGACTTATTTTACGTGGCTAAGATACTTAACAGGACCTCAGTTTTCATTATAGCGAGAAATGAATCTGAAATACATTCCTCTAACTCTTCATCAGCCGGCCGCGATAAAATTTGTATGGGAAATCATCGATACTTAAGTCGTTTTCATTTCATCTGTGCACTTGCGGCTAAAGGTATGGGACATGTGCATGGGCAGCACGCGAGTGACTGACATTCCGCGTTCCGAAATCGTTGGCTCATTGTGATAAGTATTAAACTATTTTTCCGAAGAGGCATTTGAATGTTTATATAGACAAAGAGCCCTCGCCCCTTCTGATGTAATTCATAAGC
>NC_089793.1:59565934-59570934 GCF_040412425.1 Macrobrachium rosenbergii
AGAGCAGTTAAAACTCTGTTAAATAACAATTATTAGTATACCGACAGTAAAATTTTTTATAACAAAGTTAACATAAAAGCTGAACATTTTATTAAAAAATATTAAAATTCATCAAGTTTGTTAAGAAAATGCAACTACCTTACAGTACAACGCAAGAGGGAAGAATGGCCCGAAGAAACGTCAATGCCCAGACAACACCTTGAGCGAGAGAGAGAGAGAAACCGCAGAAGTGCCATTATTTAAATTAGGGGACAGGTGCTTTATATATAATAACTCAAGGGTAGTTAAAAAGGCAGTTTGAGATGAAAGCTGAGAACTGAAAATGCTTAACACAATTTTACATTTAGTAGCATGTGTTCTAATGTGCTAGAAAGTTCTGGGTTGATATACGGAACCTGTACGGATAACTGAGCCCCCAAGTAAGTTAAAATAACAGACTTGCAACAGTCTTTACTGAACCAACGAAAGTACTAAGACATCTTGGGCATTCAAATCATAGATACGTTGGACCGCATAAAATCCTGTAACTTGTCCATATAGAGAACAAATTTAACCTTTCTTTGGATTCATAGGAATCAAATTAATTTTTAAAACCTATTTCTTTCAATGATACTTTTATTTTGAGCGTAATTTGTCCGAGTGGGTAAAGTTGAATAACAGCATACAAGTTCACCTTTTTAGAAACATTAAAGTTTTCAGAGGGAGATATATATTTAGTAAGCATACGGCTAATTATTTTCGCTAGGAATTGAGGATAAGAATTAGCCGAAAAAAACTTTGATAAATAATCAATTTCTAAGTGAAAACTGGACCAACTAGAAGTATATTTGAGAGCTCGATGTACCAGTGTTGTAGTAGAATTAATCTTAAAAGAATAAAACAAGATGAAACAGTTATCACGTCAAGCCTGTAAACATATTCTACGATAAACAGAAGTCGTAAAGGCATGTGCTGATCTCAGCGATTCTTACATCCGCAAAAAGATAACGAATTTTGTTGTTCAGTCTCAATAGTAAATTTCATTGGGATGTACAGAATTACTAAAATCTAGAAATTCATAGACATTGCCAAATATAAGTGTATAGGGCAAAAAGTGCTCATCAACATATCGTTTATATAGAACAGGCTTAGACTGGGCTGGGCAATTATTTAAAAATTCTTCTTCCAAATGACTCAAGAAGAAGTTAGCAAACAACGGACCTGCAAGGGGATCCTATAACTACCTCTCGACTTGTAGTAGAGAGCATTATTAGAAATAAATTGTCTGCACCTGCAAGCTCAAGCAAGGATTTGAAAAGACTTCTACCAAACCATGAAATATATCATCATCTCTAAAGATTTTGTTAAGAATAATTTCAATAGTTTCTGAGACCAGATTGAGCTTAGGTGCAAGACACAGTTTTCATTTTTAATAATGCTCTCTACTTGCAGGTCTTCGGACAATTCTTCCCTCTTGCGTTGTACTGTAAGGTAGTTGAATTTTTCAACAAACTTGATGAATTTTAATATTTTTTAATAAAATGTTCAGCTTTTTGGTAACTTCTTTTAAAAAATTTTCACTTGCCGGTAATTGTTGATGGAACTAGTTTCAACTGCTCTTTATAATTTATTGCAGACTGATGATGCAAGATTGTAATGGAACGTCTCTGTCGGTGAACTTTGGAAACTTCTGTCTGTGATCTCCTGATTATATACATATGATATATATAGTATATATATATATATGTGTGTGTGTGTGTGTGTGTGTGTGTGTGCGAGTGTGTGTGCGCGCGTGCATAACTGAATCAGAAGGGAACGACGAATAGTAAATATAGCAGTACGCCATTTAGCGAAAGAGAACGACGGAGGAACAGGGCCTTCGACTTATTTCTTCTTTACTTGTATAGACCGATAGAATGAGCAAAATGTTTACAAAGAAAGCTCGTATAAATGACAGATGCGGATTATAAAGGAAAATATACGCCTGAATTCAACACAGTTGGAAGAATTAGTAGACCTTAACATGACCCAACATAGACCAACATAGGCCAATATATCCTCTTTGTTTGCCTGCTGGTATTGATGTGAATGTTTTAATCTTTGATTTGATTAACCAGGTACCATCCATTAAGTATACTTAGGAATTAGAAATAGACAATTGCCTCTCATTTAGATGTTTTAATACACAGACAACCATTTCAATGCAAATTCAGTACTTGCTAGGAAACCAACCAACAACTTTATGTCCATTTTTATCAGCCACTATCTTAGTATCAAAATGTTAATTTTTATTCTAAGTTTGCATGAGCATTATGCATTGTCGGTCCCCAGTATTTGACTACTAAACATAGAAGAAAAAATAGGACAGATTTATGTTATCCTTCACATACTACATATTTGCTATAATAAAGCCTGCAAAAAGTTTTATAGTGAAAGTAACTTGGAGAAAGAAATCCCTAAGAACATTCTTAGCTTGCCTTTATTTTAGTGGTTTGTTGATAAACCATTGTTAAAATCTTTTTTAATGTCAACTTGATTTTCTACCTATAATAACACACTGCTGAATGTTAATAAAAAATAAACCTAAAGAAAGCAACAACAATAAGGTGTAAACTTCCATGTTTGGACTGTCTCTCTTTATATTGGCCAACCAACAAGATTGATACAAATGCAAAGCATATATTCTGTCAAAACTGGCCAAACATCCAATGCAATATTCATTCATATAGTTGAAACCTCACAGGATAAACTGACTGAAAGTTTAGTGACTGCCAGATTTGAAAAGCTTTCTCTTCATGAAATCTTAGGAATCTGCTATTATACAGCTCACTTCCAGTTGTAATTTTAACCTTAGGCCGGATTGCATTATTTGGACCTCTGTATTAATAAAATGTCCAAGAATGACCTTAAAGATAAAACCACTGACTTAATTGCTAATTAGTCACCTTGTATATATTTTCTATGTATTCATATGTTTAATATATTTTTTTTGTGAATATGTTAACTTTGCAAACATTTTTATTGTTTACCATAAGGAAAATTATTGCGTTGTTTTTTTTATAACATATGGACTCAATGATTTCATATCACTCTTGGTGGTCAGTGTCTTTCCCTGTATAATCTTTTAACTGCTTGTCCCTGCTTTAAGGGTTGGGCCTAATGTTGTGTAAAACCTCCTAAAAATATCTCTGTTTTGTTAGGTCTATTAATTCTTCAGCTGTGTTGGATTCCAGCTACATATTTCTTATAATCCCCATGCCATTAAGTTGAGCTTTCTTTGTCAACTTATTTTTATATTTCTACCTGTCTGCTAAGTAAAGGACAGTAAGTCGAAAGGCCTAGCACCACTCCGTCGATTCTCTTTCCTTTATATATATATATATATATATATATATATATATATATATATGTGTGTGTGTGTGTGTGTGTGTGTGTGTGTGTGTGTGTGTGTGTGTATGCTAGCTGAACAAACCTTGCTGTGTCCAGAAGAACTTGGAAGAACTCAGGAAATTTTCTCATCCCTTGAATTATTTTGTTGTGTAATGAATGTAAACAATACTGAAAATATATATTTATTCCTTTTGATTAATAATTTGTCTTTGACTCATTATTTAAACAGAATACGATATATACATGTATTCTTATATCTTGGCACTTATCTGATTAAAATGTTGAAAGGGAGAGAAAGAAAGAAAGAGAGAGAGAGAGAGAGAGAGAGAGAGAGAGAGAGAGAGAGAGAGAGACAGACAGACAGACAGACAGACAGACGGACAGACAGACAGACAGAATGATTGATTTGAAGTGGCAAAGATTCTCAGTGAGAGACAGAGAGAGAGAGACTGCAAGCATGAATTTACTTGCAATAGTTAAAAACCTCATAGATAAATTCCGCTCCAGATTGTTTGTGGTGCCTTGAGAAAGAGAGAGAGAGAGAGAGAGAGAGAGAGAGAGAGAGAGGGAGAGAGGGAAATAGATTGAATGTTTGGTAGAGGTAGTATGGTGAAGTTGGTGTGCGTGGTGGTGGTATTGCCTAACTACGTGATAATTAGTTTCAGACCTCGTTTAAACCGACTTTATATGGAATATGTCACCGTAACGTCACGAAGCAGTCGCTATAGCGAATTCCGAAGGTAAAAAACGAAGAAGAAACAAACGCATTAATGAAGAAATTTGCATTTGAACGAATAAAAAAGGAAATATCATACATGTTGATGTCGGTCTTAGGGTACAGCCGCACTGGACGCCGGAAGCATTGAGGTACAGCCATGACTTCAGCCATGAATATAGCATATATATATATATATATATATATATATATATATATATATATATATATAGTATATATATATATATATATATATATATATATATATATATATTACCAGCCCGAGTTTGAGGGCGGTCTTTTGTTTAATTCTCTGTTTTAAGCACAGAGTTTGGCATCTCGCTTACTCTGAGATGTGTTTGGCAGCAAAAGCCGACTTGTTGTGTCAGCTGTTCTTTCATCTTCACATCATAAGTTATTCATTACACCTAGAGAGATTTATTATTGGTGGTGACGTAAATGGACATGTAGGAAGGACCAGAGAGGGTGTTGAGAGGGTGCATGGTGGCTGGGGAGCTGGAGAGAGAAATGACGAGGGAGAGAGAATTGTGGACTGCTCAGTGTCATTTGATTTGGCTATTGTCAACAACTGGTTTGAAAAGAAAGAAAATCAGTTCATCACATAAAAGAGTGGAGCAAGAGAAAGTCAACTTGACTTCCTCATGTGCAGGTCACATCTGAGAGAGGTGAAAAATTGTAAAATTTTAAATGGAGAGTGTGTGTGGCAGCACAGCACAGGGTGGTGGTAATGGACTTGGAAATAAAGAACACAGTAAAAGGTAGGCTTGCAAGTGTCCCATCTACAATCAAGTGGTGGAAGCTGACACAAGAGGAGGAAGCGAGGCACGAATTTAAGGAGAGAGTATTGAGGGAGGTTAGATTGCTAGAGGGAGTACAAGAATGGTGGAATCACAAC
>NC_089793.1:59578434-59580934 GCF_040412425.1 Macrobrachium rosenbergii
TTTATTATTATTATTATTATTATTATTATTATTATTATTATTATTATTATTATTATTATTATTAATTTTCGAACCAAGACTTGGGCCCACAAAAGCCTTATCAAGCCATACTGAGTAAAAGCAGGCATGGGTATTATTATTATTATTATTATTATTATTATTATTATTATTATTATTATTATTATTATTATTATTATTATTATTAATTTTCGAACCATGAATTGGGGAAACAAAAGTCTTATCAAGCCACAGTGGTAAATCTCTGCAGGCATAACTATTATTATTATTATTATTATTATTATTATTATTATTATTATTATTATTATTATTATTATTATTATTATTATTATTATTATTATTTATTAATTTTCGAACCATTAATTGGGCCCACAAAGCCTTATCAAGCTACTGAGTAAATCTCTGAGCAGGCATGGCTATTATTATTATTATTATTATTATTATTATTATTATTATTATTATTATTATTATTATTATTAATTTTCGAACCAAGAATAGGGCCGTCAAAAGCCTCTTCAAGCTATACTGAGTAAATTTCTAGTAGGCATGATTATTATTATTAATATTATTATTATTATTATTATTATTATTATTATTATTATTATTATTATTATTATTATTATTATTATTATTATTAAATGTTTTATAGCTTTCAAACCAAGGATTGGACCCACAAAAGCCTTTATTAAGACAAATTTAGAAGCCATACTTATTCTCGTTACTCAGAAGACATCATGTGGAACAGAAAGCCCACCACAGGGCCACTGATATGAAATTAAAACTTCAAAGAATATTAAGGTGCTCATTTGAAAAAAGTAACAGGAGGTAATAAGAAATATTCTTCGGAAGCTTGAATTTCAAGTCAGTCCTTCCTGTGGTGAGCTTGTTCCATATGAAAAAGGTTCTTCTTTTGAATAATAATAATAATAATAATACATAATATAATACAATAATAATAATAATAATAATAATAATAATAATAATAATAACCAACCTTACTCAGTGGCTCTTGTGGTGGGCTTGTTCCATATGGAAAAAGGTTCGTCTTTTGAATAATAATAATAATAATAATAATAATAATAATAATAATAATAATAATAATAATAATAATAATAATAATAATATGTGGCTTGTTAACAACTAACTCAAGGCTGTGGTGGGCTTGTTCTTAGAAAAAAGGTTCGTCTTTTTTGAATAGTAATAATAAGAAACTAACTAATCTTACCCAGCACGGTAGAACTATTTCACCTTTACTGCAAAGGCGTTTGTTTATAAGCATCGACTTAACCATACGGATTTCGTAAGAAACCCTCAATTTAACCAAATGTTGAACACCTGATGACCTCGGGAGTATACGAAAAGGAAACACGAGAGAGCAAAAGATTATGGATGTCACACCAATCCACTTTCCACCCTCGCCGAGAAGTTCTTTTTTTTGTTTGGGGGGGGCGGCGGGGAGGCCAGTGATTGAATTCGGAATTCCCCTGCGAGTTCTTTTGTGGTCTGTATTCCCGAATTTGTAAGAATGCACCTTTCTCCCGAGTGACGATATTTCTGTTCTTCGTAACTTTTTTTTTTTATGGGGGAGGGGTGATATGTTGCTGCTGGACTCTCTGTCTCTCTCTCTCTCTCTAGATAGATAGAGAGAGCGAGAGAATTACGTAATTTAGACTTTTCCAGGAATACAAAATTGAGAGCAGAGATTTAAAAAGCGCTCTCTCTCTTCTAAATTAAATTTTTTTCCAGGGATACAAAATTGTGACTTTTTTCCTTGATTAAAAACGGCCACTATAAATCAATGTGACATTTTATCATGTGGCTTTTTCCAAAATTGTGACTTTTGTTTTTCCTAGCCAAGAACTTTTTCTGTGACTTTTTTCCTAGCCATAACTTGACTTTTTTCCCAGCCTATACTGTGACCTAGCCAAAATGTGACTTTTTTTTATCCTGTGACTATTTTCTGTGACTTTTTCCTAGCCAAAACTGTGATTTTTGACTTTTGATTTTTTCTGTGACTTTTTAGCCAAAACTAAGACTATTTTCTGTGACTTTTTCCTAGCCAAAACGGTGACTTTTTTCTGTGACTTTGACTTTTTCCTAGTCAAAACTGTGACTTTTTCTGTGACTTTTTCTTAGCCAAAACTGTGACTATTTTCTGTGACTTTTTCCTAGCCAAAACTGTGACTATTTTTTGACTTTTTCCTAGCCAAAACTGTGACTTTTTTCTGTGACTTTTTCCTGCCAAAACTGTGAATTTTTTTACTTTTTCTTAGCCAAAACTGTGACTTTTTCCCCAAACTGTGACTTTTTTCCTAGCCAAAATGTATTTTCTGTGACTTTTTTCTGCCAAAAACTGTCTATTTTTCCTAGCCAAAACTGTGAAGATTTTCTGTGACTTTTTTCTTAGCTAAAATTGTGACTTTTTTTTGTGACTTTTTTCCTAGCCAAAACTGTGACTATTTTCTGTTTTTCTAGCCAAAAC
>NC_089793.1:59583434-59603434 GCF_040412425.1 Macrobrachium rosenbergii
ATATATATATATATATATATATATATATATATATATATATATATATGTGTGTGTGTGTTTGATGAATTGATGTGATATTAACTGTTCATAATATGATAAATGCAAGACAAATGCAGTCCAGTTATGAATATTAAAAAATGAATTTCACCACCCTCTTGGTTGTATTATTGAGGCTCAGATTAAGCATGGAAATTATAGAAGAAATAAAAAAAGTTTGAATATATATTTTCGTGATGAACTGAAGTGATAGTTATCTGGTAATATTATAATAGAACGGTGCAGTTCAATTTGCAGAATTATAAATATACAAAAATTAATCCTGTAACCCTCTTGGTTGTATTATTGGAGATAAACTCAGATTAATGAATAGAATTTTTTTTTAAGTTAAAAGGTTTAAATATATTTTTTCCTGATGAACTGAAGTGATAGTATCTGTTAATGTTATAACAGAATTGATTAAGATAGATGCGGTTATAAAAAATGGTTGTATATAACCGCCTCGTGGTTGTAGCCATGATATTATTTATCAAAATGACTCCAGTGGTGTCAAATTTATAGCTTTCCAGTTTAACTGACATTAGACACCTTGTGTCCTACGAGGCGGCGTCAATACGACAAAAACGACTTAATATTACTTATTTTATCAATAATTCATCTTATAATCAAGTGCTTATGTCACGTTTCCTCCCTGGAAAAAGAGGGACAGGTTTGACTCTCCATCGGAGCAAAGCGATTTAGGCGAATCTCGTTAAAATCTCCCAACACTTTCTTAAAGTACAAAAGCGTACCTGGAAGGTGCTGTTGATTGAGGGTCTCACAAATAGATAGAGAGGATGGGCTTGCAACCTCATCCTACAATACCGTTGAAAATGCACACATCCACAACTTGCCCCCAAGTTCCAATTAAAATATACTTTTTGTTAAAAATAACTACGGGTCAAGAATAGACAGAGTATATGTTAAAAGGGATTTAACCATATAAAGTCATGGGAAACAATACCTATCAGCTGCTCAGATCACAGTAAATGGTGTTAGTTAAATTTAATGTACAAAATGTAAAATTTGTAGAGGTTTTTGGAGGCTTAAGACAAAAGTTTTGGGTTTTAAAGAAACTGAGGAGAATTTCAGTATAGTTTGGAGTCATATTGTTAGAAAAGGAAATTTTGATAATTTGCTATCATGGTGGGACTTTGCAAAAATGGAATGCAAAAAGTTTTTTATAAGAATGTCGAAAATTATGTCGCAAGAAAAATATGGACTTCTAAATATGTTGCAGGGAAGACTGAAACAATTGTATGCAAAAGCTAATGCTGGTGAAACTGACTTTGAAGAAATAAGGGTGATTAAAGACAGAGTGAATGACATACAGAATGAGTTTTGTGAGGGCATTAAACTACGAGCAAAACTAAAAGACAGGGTAGAAGGTGAAAGGTATCAGCATACTTATTAGAAGAGAGAAGGATAGGAACTCTGGGATTTTAGAGTTAAAACGGGATAAAGGAGTTTCACTAATACTGACAGTATTGTTTATTGTTTTTTAAAACTTATTATAAAGAGTTATAAGATAACGTTAATGTTGATAAAATCTCAACAAGAGGAATTACTTTAGAATGTGCAAGAATAAATTAGATAATGATGATGTAGATATGTTATCAAAGGAAATTGAAGAAGAAGAAATATGGGCAGCCATTAAGGGCTTAAGCATTGAAAGTCACCAGGAAAGGACGGCCTTCCTGTTGAATTTTACAAAAAAAAAAAACACTATTGAAACCTCACTTCATACAAGTAATTAGGTACGCTCTGAAGGAGGATTTGAGTAGTTCTCAGCATGAAGGCATTCTAAGCTTATACCAAAGGTTGGGGACGTAGAACTAGCAGAGAACTGGAGGAATATCTCTTCTTAACGTAGATTATAAAATATGTGCAAAAATTTTAGCTAATCGTATGAAATTCGTAATGAATAAGATTATTTCATCTGAGCAGTATTGTGGTGTAAATGGAAGGTCAATTATCGACTGTAATAATATGATAAGAAATGTAGTGTATTATTATCCGAAATTCAATTTCGAACCAATCATTTTTAAATTATTTGATTGGTCAAAGGCTTTTGACATGGTGGATAAAAGTTCTTATGGAGAATTATGAATTGCTTTTTGGATTTCCAGCTCCTTTATCAAATGGTTAAAGGTGTTATATAAAAACAGTCATAGTTATTTATGCATCAATGGGGGTCATTAGCTTTTCGTTTGAAATAAATAGGTCTGTTAGACAGGGATGTCCCTTATCCATGCTTTTGTTTGTAATATTTCAAGAACCTGTTATACTTAGCTATTAAAGGTAATAAACAGATTATTCCTCCTCCACTACCAAAAAAAAAACGTATCAAGCTTCAAGGATTACCGCTAGACGATTCAACAATTTTCATCACCGCTGAGAAATCTGGGCATAGTTGTTTATAAAGAGATAGAAAGGTTTAAATCAGGAGCACAACTAAACATCGGGATAAAACAAAAATGGCTAGGAATTGGAAATTGGGAAAATAAACTGTCTTATATTATACTGACAAAAAAGTGTAAACAAAAAATAATATTTTTAGGGATTGAATATAGTGGAAATTATGAAGAAACTTGCAGACAAAATTGGGAAAACAGAATAAACAAGATCAGCAGTTAAATATCCATGTCAGAACAGAGAATATCAACCTTATATCACCTTTTTGTAAAGGGTATTATTATCAATCCCTTTGATACTCTCAAAAGTATGGTATTTGGCTCACACATTTCCATTGTTTAAACGAGTGGCCTTTATAAATTCCTGTATTTTAGATTTCTTTGGCATGGAAAGTACCAGCCTAATTAGAAGAACAACACTTTGTTTACCCTGGAAGAAGGGGGACTAGGGATTACTGATGTTTATCACAAGGCTTTATCTATTTTATGCTGTTCTGTTTTAAAAGAGCTAACAAATGATTCATGCCTTATGTTTATTATTGTAGTATAAGACTAAGTCATATGGTGAATACGATTGATAAAAAAAAGAGGTATCGTGTATTTTCTAGTCCATACTATTCTGTAGCGATAGAGGCAATTAGAAAGGTGTTTGTTGTAAAAATTTTAATTTGTTGATTACAGGAGTATAAGTAGTTAATGATTGTATCCGTCCAAATTGTGAGGCCATAATAGCAGAATAACTACCCGTTGTTCAACTGGATAAAAAAGCATTTGGAAGAATGTAAACAATAGACATATAGGATTAGGGGAGAGAGAGAATTTATGTATAGATACTTGCATGAGACTCTAGCAACTAACCAAAGATTAAGGATGCTGAAGATAATGACGGATGGTTCTTGTGACAGATGTGGCGAGGGAAGAAAATTCAATGTTATATTTTATTCATGTACTTATATTTAAGATATTTTTTATGGTTTAAAAAAATGTTCTGATCAATATATGTAGTATTGATGAAAAATAGTTTATTAAGAATTTTAATGTTAGATTTTAATTGCAAAACAACAAAGTGTAATAATGTTGCATTAGTTTTAATTGAATTACTTATTATTGTTCTTATGGTTGAGCAAGAAAGAAATATGATTTAGACAAATTGTAAACTTTTTAAAGAGTAAGTTTAAATATACTAGATGGTTACTTGAACGTTTGTTAAGTGAAAGAATGCTGAACTGTTTTAATAGAAAATAGGTCAATTATGATTTCAATTAACAAAATTTGTAAGTTTGGTTGTATTATTACATGTTAAACTCAGATACCAAAAAATGTTTTTATGTAGTCAATGTGTATGTAATTTAAAGACATATTTAGATGAATAGCAAAAAATTGTAATGTGGCGAATATACTCAAAATACTAACTTTATTTGTGTAAAAAAAAATAGCAAGACAATTAGGGTGCTCTTGGGGAACGAACCAGATTTTGCTTCAGACTAAACACAGGGAAAGCAAAATGCAGGAGAAACTTTAGTATATCGCAACTTTCTGTTGCAAATCCGGCAGAAGTCATCGAAATAGCATGGCTGCAGCCTTTTGAAATTTTTTTTTTATAGGCCAAAATGATTTTCCTTCAAACTGATACCAATTTTTGAGGGGCCACAACGATCCTTCCTTCATGTAAAGCTGATAAAGTACAATGAGTGTTCTTCTAATGACGAGTATGCACGGAAGTTTGCAATATGTTTCAATATCCTTGCAATATGGCAAAGTTGCAAACAATAAAAATGCAAAGGAGCAGCCTTATCAAGGATGTGTCTTCTGGGAGTAAGCCACCATTATTTTTAACAAAATGTAGTCTAATATTATCTGTGCATGGAAAGTTGCAATATATTGCAAATTTCCCTTGCACAGGAATGTTTCAGCAAGGGAAATTTCACTAAAATGGCAAGGCTACACATAGCCTTGACTTTGCTTCAAGCTTGATAAAATGCCGTATATTGACCTTTCAATCACGAATAAGCTACAGAAATTCCATATATTGCAATGCCTGCAATGCGACAATGTTGCAAGCCAGGCAAAGTTGCAAGATATCGACAAGGATATAGGCTGTGCTGTTTTCTTTGTCGAAAACCAAATTGTCCTTCAGACTGGATCATTAATGTGCATACGAAATTGCAATATATTGTATTTTCCTTGCAACAAGGCAATGTTGTAATCAAACCAAGATTCGTCAGAAAGCAAAGCCATAGCCTGCTGGATTTGTTCATAAGCCAAATGGCCCGCCACTCACAATAATATATGTATACAGCACAATACTGAAGCGCCACAGACCTGATTTAGGCGCAAGGCTCCACAACTCCTTAAGGCAGCTTTTGGCCTCAACTTTCAAATAGTGCCAAACTAACGAACGATAATACCCTCAGTAACTGAAGAATAAAAGGAAGTTTGCCCAGTATTATCAGTCAATTCTTTCAGAATGAAATGAGTGTTATGGTAGGTATTTTCAAGCTGGAATGTTTTATATTGCAATGTGATTTGCTTGGAAAATATTATTATTCCAACATGTTTCAGTCATCATTACTATATTTCATCCGTTCATTGACACCTTATTCATGTCCACAATGGTCCTTCCTACCTAAGCATCGTCCAAAAACTTTTCAGATCATTTGGTCTCATAAAATGAAGATTCCTTGCACATCGATTTCTGCAGTTGAATTAAGGAAGCATCTGTACTGATTTGTTTATAATATTAATAATATATCTCATACATTTTAAATATAGTTTGTTAATCTTTGGAGTGATATAGACATAATCTATTTTCGAAGAATATCTAACAAAAATCGTTAAAAGGTATATTCGTTTCCTGCGTGTGTTTGGTCAGAGTGAGACATGGCAGGAAGGACCTTCTTCATGCCAACGAACAGCAACAGAAGGGTTGTCGGAACTGCCAATCTATATCTAGCCTTTAAAGCAGATGAATTAAAGGCAGTTGGATATTTCACAGTCTGTAGTAAGTTCAGAAACCCGAAGTTATGTAAATCACTTATAATTCGATTATTTTTTGCTCAGAACTGCAGTGTTCTTGTCCAAAATACGATGTTAAATTTCATGTTGTTGGCATGCCTGGGTCTTTATATCGTTTATGACGGGCGGCGGCATTTTCGCTCTGGGGAGGACTGTAGGCAAGGGAGCCACGTCTCTCTCCTGACGTCGAATTTTGGGTCATTTTTCCTTTTACATGAAATCCTCATTTCCATTGAAGGTGAATTTAGCTATCCCTAAAGACCTATCATTTTAATTATGAGAAAAGATGGGAATAGGAATAATCTAACTGGTTTCTCACTCCATCTGCGAAAATGCAGTCGTTCATTTGCGCTGATTTTCTTCGGTGGCCAATAGGTGGCGTT
This sequence comes from Macrobrachium rosenbergii, assembly GCF_040412425.1. Taxonomy (NCBI): domain Eukaryota; kingdom Metazoa; phylum Arthropoda; class Malacostraca; order Decapoda; family Palaemonidae; genus Macrobrachium; species Macrobrachium rosenbergii. The sequence goes on from NC_089793.1 coordinate 59,589,283, forward strand.
CACGACTTGCTTATAGTCAAAATTGCTGTACATTTTTTGGTGGAGAAAGGACCGCATGGGGACCACGTGGCGGCCTTAGAGTATATGAAGAGTTGAAGACATAATTAAAATACGATTTCATTAATTGATCATTTGATACTATTTCATAGCATGATTAGTGAAAAATTCGTTGGTTTAGTTGGGAGGCTGAAACTGAACTCACTGAAACATAGCAGCTCTGAACACATGACAGCTTCCTGTAATCACATGATCACTACAGCTCTAGTTCTTCATGTGATGAAACTGACCAAGGCAAATGAATAACCTGATATGTATACCCAAATCATTGCCTGACCAAAGAAGGGCCTGAAGAAGCCATGCAACTGTTTGATGGAGGAATCCCCATCCCAGAAGGCTCCTATAAAGGACAACAAACATCTGCCCTCACTGCAATGTTGCAGATGGAGGTGCAATGTGAAATATGATGATATTATGGCTAATGAGGTATTGTTGCAATTATTGCAAAATCAGTATAAAACAGCAAAACAATCTTCCCTTCTAACTGGATGTTTTTTGGATTCTAATGACGAATGCTTTCGAAATTACAATGTTTTGCAATCAGCTGGCAACAGGATTTTTTTCTGGGAGCAAACCATCTTTACTTTGAATTTGGATAAATGCAAAGTTACTGGTTCTCAATGGCTTGCATGCATGCATAATTCGCTTTTATCAAAATGAGTCTGTAATACTGCAGTGTTGCAATCAAAGCTAAGTTAATGAAAATATCAGTGCTACAGCCTTAGGTTTTTTTAAAGGACCAAACAAATTGTACTTGATTTTGATAGAATGGTTCATTGGAATTTTGGGAGTTCAAACCGACTTTTTGGTTTCGAACTGAATAAAAGGCAGTCTACTGGGACTCTATGACAAATATGCATCTGAAATCAAAATATAGCTATGCACTCAAGCACATATAGGGGAAGGTTGCAGGCAAACCCATGACATAAAAAATAGCAAGACAATTAAGGTGTTTTTGGGGGAACGAACCGTTCCTTTTGCTTCAAACTAAAAATATTGGAAAGCAAAATGTAGTCGAAATTGTAGTAAATTGCAACTTTCTTGCATTATTGCAATGTTGCAGGGGTCAGGCAAAATTCATCAAAATACTAAGACTGCAGCCTTGGCAACTTTTAGGGGCCACAACGACTTTCCTTCAATCAGGATAAATACAAATTAGTGCATGGAAGTTTGCAATATACTCTCAGTATCTTGTAATATGGCAATGTTTCAAGAAATTAAAATGCAAAGTATCAACCTATCATGATGTTTCCTGGGAGTAAACCAGCTATCCCATTTTTTGAATAAAATGCAGCTCCATCGTTCTCATGCATGGAAAGGTAATTTGTTGCAATTTCTTGCACAAGGAATTTTCCAGCGAGGGAAATTGCCAAAATGGCAAGGCTGTAGCCTTGGACTTTTCCTTGGCAAAGAAACTTTGATTCGGGCTTGATAAAATGCAATATGCTGACATCTGATCACGAAATAAAATGAGAACGGTAAATACATTGTAATGCCTCTTGCAATACGGTAATGTTGCAAGATAGGGAAAATTGGCAAGAATGGCAAGGACATAGACCAAAGATTTTTCTTGTCGAACAAACCTACTCCTTTCCTCAGACTGGATCACATTATGCCTACGAAATTGCAATATATCGCATTTGCAGTAATACTGCAATGTTGCAATCAGACCAAGATTCGTCAGAAAGCAAAGCTACAGCCTAAGCGAAGGAATATAGTTTAGCCACAGGCCGCACTGGGACCTAAGAGATCATCAGCAACTAGAAAGGAAATTGAGAGAGAAAGGTTTGAAAGGGGTAACAGGAGGAAAACCTATGAAACAATTGTTAGGAGAGGGTTAAGGAAAGTAAGATGGAAGAAAGAGAATATGAAAGGAGGTACAGTAAAAGGAATTAAAGGGGTTATAGCAGTTAGGGGCATGGAAGGACACTGCAAAGAATCCTGGTGAAACACAGTGCACCACATGAGGTGCACTGACGGCACTAACGCCACTATGGGATATAGTTATCTTGAAGTTGAAAAGGTTTTAAATTAGGTGCAGTTTGTGTCAAAGAGGAGATAATTATTATTCTTCCAATGTGTGTTGCTGTCATCATATGCTGCATTCCAACAGCTCTGTGCAAATTCCTGTTCTCATTGCAACCACAGACAGTCCTTCCTACCTTCGACATTGCCTGGAGGTTCTCAGATATTTTGGTTTCATAAAATGATGAAGCAGAAATTCATCAGTTTGGCAGATGAAGAGGAAGAATCTCTATTTGATCTGTTTATGATGAATATTTTGAAATATATCTTCAACACTAACAATATAGCTTGTTGATCTTGAAGGATTTTTATTATGTAAATAATGATATATCATTTTTTGTACTTATATGCCTATTTTCACAAGATTACTCAACCTCCACCACCCCCAAATGACAACTGTTAAAGGCATGACTTTGTCCTCTGCATGCATTTGGGGGGGCTGGGGTAAAACACGCCACGATCGTTATGTCTACGAACAGTAACTGCAGAGTTGTCGGAATCGCCAATTCATGCGGCTTGAAGCAGGTGGGCTCAAGATATTCTATTATTCCAAGTGTCTGTAGTCAGTTCAGAAATCAATTTCAAATCAATGGCTTTTTATTCAGTTGTTCGATGCTGAGAACTGCATATTGCTGTTCAAAAATGCGGTGCTGAATCTGATTATGTTGGTGTGCCTGGTCTTTCTTTCATGTCGTCTATGATTCTCGTCTCATTTTTCCTTTCTATGAATGATTTATTCCCAGTTGGCGCTGTTTTTTGCCATTCACGCCGTCACCCATGCTTCCGCCCGTCGCCACCAACCCATCTAAGATGCAGTTGTTCACTCTGCGCGATTTTCTTCAGTGGCACAGGTGGTTAGAGCATCATCATTAGGCGAAATTAACAGCATTAATCATGGTATCAATGCTTTATACATTCCACATCAATGTCGCCCATCCATCGCCTACGCTCATCATATGCTGTATGAATCTCTCAAACCCTGGAACTCTCAGCCGCGCCCATGAAACTTTCAGCCACGGCCCATTGGTGGCATGTCATGTGTTGTTGGCACCTATAGCTGTGTCAGACGCACGATCATGGCTAACTTTAACCTCTAATAAAATAAAAACTACTGAGGCTAGAGACCTGCCATTTGGTATGTTTGATGATTGGAGGGTGGATGATCAACATACCAATTTGCAGCCCTCTGGCCTCAGTAGTTTTTAAGATCTGAGGGCGGACAGAAAAAGTGCGGACGGACAGACATATAGCCACCTCATTGATTTTCTTTTACAGGAAACTAAAATGCAGTCAGAATTTAATTAAAATCTATCTGTTTTATTACCTTGTGCCTCGGAGCCACTAAGCCTTCTGCGTGAGGATTTTTTGAGGTTTTGGACGAACGCTGCGTCTTCATTCACAGCCGGGTTACGTTTCGGTTTGCTTATTTCACATTGGGATCTCTTTGAATGATAATTCTTTCTCGGAAAGTTCATTCATTTCCTTTTGGAATAAACTCCCAATTTGCTTTATTTTTTCGGCAATTCGGCGATGTTCCTTTTTTTTACAACTATCCTCTGAACAAGAAAAAATTTATATTGTTCCAAAAGCAATTTGAATACAGTATTGTCATTGCAAATAAATAAACATGCACAAATGTACACAACAGTAATTAGCCTTTTACATTTGTTGTTGTTTTAGAAAGGCATTCATTTTATGAAAAGAATTCGCATTACAATTTTATGGAGTAAAAATATTTAAGCTTTAACAGTAGTTTACAAACCTTCATGGGATTTTCATTCTGGTGTCTTTGGTAATACTGATTGTTTGTCAAAATCTACCAAAGGGAATTTGGTTTCCCGTTCCAGTTATATTTGCTCTTAAATTTTGGTTCTGTTTAATACTTTTCATGTATGGAACTCTAATTCTTATTACAACTGAGCAATTCTTTGATCTCTTGACGATAGTGGCGTGATGGGTTTGCGTTCTGCTCATAATTCTAACTTATTTCGAATAGTACTACCTCCATTAATTCCTGTTTCTCGTTTTATATTACTCTTATTTATATCATAACTATATTGCTTGCGGATGTCTAAAACTTGAAGTAAAGCCTTTGCTTTCATGGGCTTTATTTTAATTGGTTAGTTTTTATGTGAGTTTTGATACGTTCCAACTTCTTTTATGACTTGCGTGTCAATTGGTAACTCCCTGGCTTTTTTATTGGAGAAACTACTGTAAGTTCTGATCCCGATGTAAGTCAGAAAATTACCTCTGTGAAACAAGTGCTCATGTGTCCATTAGTTCCATCATAATCCTGCTGAAATGACAATATGAATGAAATTCTACCCACTGACTCACTGGGGGTTGGGAAGTTGGGTAAAATTTGTTGGTATATTAGACACCAGCTTACGCAGGAAAAAAACTCAGGTACAGAAGTACTTTGGTTCCAACCTCTTTTGTGACCTGTGTTGGTCAATTGGTAGCGCCCTGACCTTTCATTTAAGAGACTGGAGTTCAGTCCCGATGTGAGAAATATATATATATATATATATATATATATATATATATAAATATATACATATACATATATATATATATATATATAATATATATATATATATATATATATATACACACACATTATATATATATATATATATATATATATATATATATATATATATATATATATATATATATATATATATATATATATATATATATATATATATATATATGTGTAATAATGTAATGTGTGTGTGTGTGTGTATGTATGTATGTATATCAGATAGATAGAAGAATATGCGAAAAGGTAAATGGATAAAACGAATCATAAATCTCCCTGCTCTTGCCCTGGTGAAAGAACAAAAACCGGAGAATGTCCCTCGAGTTTTCTCGAAGTTTGTAAAGCGATTATGGATTGACTCCTCTGGGAAAAACCGCCCGAGTTTTCAGCAATGGCAATCCATTGTTCTTGCTCATAGATGAGACGTGATCTTATTCTCACCTCCCGCTAAAGGCTTCCTGTTGAGAACAATAAACACTGTTCGTTTTATAGACGCGAAGAACTATTAAAACTCTCAAGTTTCTAGATATTATTAACTCTTTTCTTTATATATTTTATTTTCTTATATTTACTCGTTTACTTTTTGTTGAATGGGAGACATACGTTTGTTTATTAATGAAGTTTATTTTCATTTATTCTTTTATGTAAACCCTTACATTTATGCCTTCATTTATTTATTATTTTTAATGCCTAAACTTTTTGAATAACAATATCAATGAAAACAAATAAACCCGTGATAGTAAATACAGAGTTCCCCAGAGGATATCTCACAAGGCGTTGCAAGTCAACACAAACGCGATTCCCAGCATGTTTACTGCCACTGTTCGATTCTATTTGGAATCGTTTTCGAGCTTTGAGAGGATGAGGTGGAAAATATTGGCCCTGCAAATAAAGGTTTATGAATAACGTCTAAATAAATGTTAGAAAAATATATTGTCTAAATCCCAAATATTAAAACGTAACTAAACCATTATCAATAATGATAAAAAATATATTTTTTGTATATCTTTCTTTCTCCGTTGTTTTGCCTTGAGTATTACAGACCGTTAGCTTTGAAGTCTCACTTGATTCAGTTAATTCGAGTAGTGAGTTTCTAAAAAGACATTTGTCAGATGTGGAATGAATACCTCACATAGGCTTTGCTGATCATTTTAAGTAAAGTTTATAATGGTAGAAATAATCATATGTAATAATCACAGATCTTAACCACGCTCAGGGTTACTTCTTCAGATTCTAAAAGAAAGCAATATTCATTTTCCACTGAATATGCAAAGCTCCTAAGGAAAGTACGTAATAAATAATGCAAACGAAAACGTTCACACTTTACAAACCCGAATCCTGCTTTAATTTCATATTGACATCTTTCAGTGCCTAGTTGTGCATTCCCGTAAGTTTTTCCAGAGGAGGTCCAAATTAATGCTGCGTTTTGCAATGATGACTGAATGCATTTGCTTTTATTGTCCTTCAAAATTCACCCAAAAATGATTTCCATGAAGTAGAAAGAATTTCAGGCACCTGCAGAGGCTCACATAGTACGGCTTCCCAGATTACGTTTTTATTTTACACAAACAACCACAGAGAGAGAGAGAGAGAGAGAGAGAGAGAGAGAGAGAGAGAGAGAGAGAGAGAGAGAGAGAGAGAGAGAGAGGAATATTTTAGTTTGTTTTTGTACAGACAAAAAAGAAAGAGAATGGATCGCCCTGTCAGATGAGGATTGCCCCAGTTGATTCTCACACGGGTCGCCTAATAACGAGGTGCACAAATCACTGCTCGGGTTAACAGAGCCATTCTGGATGTTAGGGAATGGTCGGCAGTTGCACTGAAATACCCAATCTAGTCATGATTAAGCTCCGCTACTCATGCTTTCCTTATGTATTGATGGAATTATTTACAGCGATTAAATGTCTGATGGTTATAAAGGTTTTAAAAAGGCTAAATTTAGTTTAGGCGGCCCTGCATTGTGAAAACATTAGTCTTCACTAAAACTTGCATCATACCTTAGGGCTATGGTGCAAGAGGTAGAAGAGGCAGTGAGATCCAGCAGTTCCTCCAGGGAGCACGAAATCGCACATTTTTAACGGAGAGTCGAAAGCGAAAATAATTTATGCAGCAAACATTCCCAGGCCAGAGTAAGTGCACATGAGTCGTGACGTAGGTATGACCATCTGTTTATCAGTACAGGAAAATATGCTTCGGCGTTTAAGGTGACAATATTTTGAAAGATAAGCTACAAGGCAAAATATTGTGAATGAAAATACCCTATTTACCCAAAGCAAGATATCGTTGCCGATATGTAAGAAATCTTTTAACAAAAGGTAATGTATGCATACCAATTTATGCTAATACCATCTGCAAAAATGGTCAAATCTGGAAATCACTTGCTTTGTGAGAGAAAAAGACAAGTTGTTGCGATGCTTTTGTGCTTAGGGTTTATCCAGTTACAGCGTGACGGCGTGGATTAATTTTGTTGTCATAACACCAGGTTAATACAAGCCAGTTAATTCTTTATGTATGGGCTTTCTTTAAAATGCTACATTCTAGCAGTATATTAATAGATGAGGAAAGAATAACGAAGGTGATGAAGAAACATCATTTGGAAATTGGCTGCAATTTTTTTAAATGGATAATGAAAAGTAATCGTAACTGCATATGAATTGTGGAGTTATTTTCACTAATCAAATCTTTCATTTACTTCTAACTTTGTTAGTACGCTTCTTCAATGACTGATTTTACTTTCAATTATGACAAATCTAACATCAACTTTCTTTTATTGACGCTGTAGATATACATTTGAGAACACAGCCTATAAGGAATATTTCAGAAGGAAGAAAGACCCTGATAGTAACAAATATTGCAGTTTGTTTTGTCCTCTGAGGAGATTTGTTTAAGGCATCGACGCCATAACACTTCTTGCTTGAAATATCATCGTCGTGTGGATGATACCTTATCGTGCACAAATCTTCTCATGAGACTTGAATGTTACAACTGCCGAAGGGAAATCTAGTTTAGAAAATTTTAGAAATCATCCAAGAAATCTTATGCACAGAGTATGTGGGCATGTTTAAGCAAGGACAAATGAACATCACAAAACTAAAAGACTGAAGGAAAGTAAATCAGCCACAAAACTAATTCTGTCACGAGTGACGAATTTGGCGAATATTAATGGAAAATAAATAAGGGAAACTTCCCCTGAAAAACATCAGCAGATTTTGAAATTGCGAAAGACATCAGACAACATTCGCACCGAATATGGAAACAGGAACTGTCTCGTTGTGACTGATGGCTAGTTACGATTATAGATTGCTGGCAGATTATCCCATGGTGACCATTATGATTTCTCTGAATTAATATGTTTGCGGATAACGAATCATACATACATGCATTCATAGCTAGGTAACCATAACATGGTTCTGTGCAACCGTATGTAAACGGCTTATGTGGAATTTTTTTGTGCAAGGGGCTCATCCTTGATAAAGCAGTTAAAGGATAAAAGTGGCAGCAATTGAACTAACATTCACTGATTTATTATTGAAAAACATAACTTCAGTACTGAATCAAATTTACATTTGATTATAGATTTTTTAAGTTCAAAGGATTACAATTAAACTGGGATTAAGGCTTTACGCTGGTATCGATGAGACATGAACAAGGACATCTATTCAGTGTTACATACATAACATAATTATCATTCGTATTAAAACGGCTTAGTACGATGTTTTTTTCCATTATCTGGGTTTATCCTTGATAATTCTAAGTGTTTAAAGGATATAGTGGCAAAATTGAAGGAAATATGAAACAGACTTATTTCTGAAAAATAAGAACTTCAGCATTAATCCCATATGTCTGATTGCATTTTTGTTCCAAGTCCGGATTGGAAAATTACACGGCACTAACCACCCTCCCTCTGTCACTGTGTGTTGATTGTTTTTGTTGAACAAGGACATCTAGGCGAACAGATGATGATAAAGAAGGAGAAACCCTGTTTCCCCACTGGGAAAGATAATTTTCGTTTCAAGTTATAAGAATAGTTCAGAATTATACATCAGTTAGATAGATAACAACCATTTTCTTTGCCTCTACTTATCACACCTGTTTAACAGGTAAAATAAATATCATTTAAATTAGACCACAATTGACAAAGAAAAACCTTCTCCATGTACCACTTTACAATAGGGATCAGTGTATTCAAAAAGCCAGAATTTCTTGATTCAGTGTTTATTCACTGTATTTAGCAAAGGGAAGACCTCAGAGAGAAAACGACCATTGTGTTCTGCTAAAAAAATAAAGTAAAAATAAAAAATAAATTTTTCCCTCTCATTTGGTTTTGAACCTCTGAAAAGAAAAGAAACGAGAAACAAGTCTTCCAGAAAGGTGAGTGGAAAAATTCTTGGTTCAGTCAACGGACTACCCGCCCTAATGTTTTTACTAAAAAAGGACGTTCATTAAAAATGGTTTTGCAAAATAATCTCAAATATTTTATCAAAACCGTCCAAGGCATCAATTAATGAGTGAGCATGGCATGGACATCCCCTCCCTCGTTCAATCTCTCTCTCGTGGATTGGATGTCTCCTCCTCCCATATCACCGCCTGCTACCCGTGCACTGCTACCTTAAGCTCCTCCACCTCTGCTTGCAATAATGAACTCTCCCCTTCAAAAGCTCACAGGAAAGCAAAACCTGAAGACCAAAGCTATTCGAAATTTATGTAGGGGAACCCATCAGCGTGGCTGTATGTATGTATGTATGTAGTCATTCAGTATGTATGAACTCAGCGATAATAAGGATACTAAAAGTACTCAATGAGAAAAGATCTGAGCAAAATAAATGTCCAAAATTAGAAGGCACCAACAGTCATTAAAAGAGCAAGAGGAGGGATATTTCATGTACTGGTCGGGAATTATGACAAAGGAGAACGTCTTTGAATAATGGGAACACTGAGAGGATCTAAGAGGAAACTGGGGAGGGAGGGGCATGGGGAGGACGAGGGGAGATGGGAGACAAGGGGGAGAGTTAGGGGAAAATCTTAGAAATAATACTTAGGGCTCTTTTAATTAATGATGTCCTTTAGATTAAGTGTTTCAAATCCCTATTTCTATTATTATTATTATTATTATTATTATTATTATTATTATCAATAAATATATATATAATTTTACTGTGTTTACTAGTGACATTCACTTAATATGTTATCCAGTTGCCAAAAATGAAGAAAAATATATAATCTTTTTAAGTGTGAAGCTAAATACATTTCAAAAATTAACACTGAAAATATTGTCCATCCATTGTTAGTAATAATGATATTGAAAACTTATTATTCTCTTACTGCATCTTTGGCCAGCTCTTCAATCCTTATTTTTATTTCCAGTGCAACTTCTTCAGCAGATTATTATACAACAGGTTAAATCTGGGGAGACATAACAGAGATTTTTTTTTGTTAGAGTCTCATCAAGAATGTATGTTTTTTAATCCACGCTACCCAGAAGAGTATGAGACGATGATAACGCTTGGTTGCCTTAGTAACCGGAAGCTGCTGTAATCCTGTTTTTTTTTTTTATCCCCCAGTTCTCAGTGCCCGGAAAATAAGGGCTCCTAATTCCTTTGACCCATGTTAGGAATTGGGAATTAAATGATAATGGTTAAACTGACTCCAGTTATTTCCTTGCTCTTTTTAGTCATGCTTCAAAGTTATCCTCGAATATTGTTAGCAGTCCTTCTTCTTGTTCAGGCAATATATACTTCAATAAGTGAAGTCCCCACCTGTATATAGGGAGCTTCTGCAATCTCTTATTCTGACATTTATTCCGTCTGTAAGCACAAACACACCCAGGGCCCACGATATGTCGCGCTGGCAAGATAAAATAAAAACAAAAGCTTTATGGAGAAAAAAACCCCACTTTCTCTCGGCGCCTCATGAAAACCTCCGCACCGATTTTCACTGGGGAAGAAAAACTGAAAGCCTCGTGGACTTCAGACATTGATTGATCAGATACTGGATGGCTGTCTGGAGTTTCATCTTCCACCGTTTCAGATACTGCGGAAGTCAAACCTGGAGTCTGTGTGAACGCAGGATCTCATTGCCTCCTTCAACCGGGACCAAATTATTATTCTATTATTGAATTATTATTTTTTTTTTTTCTTTGGGGGTCAAGACCATTCCTTTCTATCCAGCATGTGACCACAAATAAGATATAATTCCCTGTACTTGTTTAGCTTAGACCAAAAGTTTGCCGTCAACATTCAACAACAAAACTTAATCTGTACGAACAAATGAGCAAAACGAAAGCAGGGCGAGTTTAAAGAACAATACAATGAGGGAAGATTTAAAAAGCAAGTTGGAAGGCATTCTTGCAAACTAAGACTTCTTAATTCGGGTTTGTAGAATAAATTGACCGTAATTTCTGTTGTTCGTCTGCTCTTTAATTCGTGAACTGGTCGTTAAGTGAATAAGGTCAAGGTTATAGGACATTTATTCACTTGAGTAACCTGGAATTATGTTCAAAATCGCATAGGCCCAATGTTCTTATGTTTGAAGGCAGGCCTAATTAGCATGACGGGGAACTGAATGTTTCTCTGAGAAATGAAAATAATCCTGACATTCAGTGTGAATACTAAATACGGAATACAAAGCTCTCTAACGGCAATAGACTAATGACAATAGGAGATACACTTTATCTATACATGCAAATGGTGGAAGAAGGTATTTCTCACGTTTCATTTACAAAGGAGAGAAAATACTGTCATAAACTTGCTAGAAAAGAGCTCTAAACAAATGTTTTAGGTATTTATGTAGGAATGCCACCTTGCCATCTTTAAATGAGCAGCCAGGGAAAATAAGCGCCGTACTGAGTGATGCAGTAGGGGCTCACCTCTTTGTCCAGTCAACCAGTCTGCTCCAGAATGAATGGGTACCAGCGTCTGTGGTGGCGCTAGCAACATCATCCCTGGTCTTACAGAAACCGGATATCTGTATCACAGATCACCACAGAAGAAAAATAAGAGAGACCGGGTGTAGGTCCTGACCTGTTTCAGCTTTATTTCCAGCCCCGCCCTGAGACAGTTACTTCCTGCCGCCACCAGGTTTGAGACATACGGGCCCACATCCGACAGGTAGTCAAAGGAGTGGTGAGTAAACTCTCGTCTGGCATGGATTGCAGAAATGTGAGTTTTTAGACTCTCAACTGGTGGTTTCTATGTTTATCGTTTTCTTCTTTACAATTCGTACACCTATTGTGATTTCTACCACTAGCACAATCATTTGAATTAATTATTTACCTGTCTCCAATTTTTATCACACCTCTTCTCAGGTGTGGATTGTATTCAACTCTCAAACTGCTGTGTATGTTCGTCCAAACTGTCACTGTATTATATATATATTATTATTTCGACCTCTGTCAGTCCTTGTTCATTGTGTTGCGAAATGACGTGAAACCTGTATAAATCGACCCTGGGTCCCAATCTCTCAGTTTTTCCCTGCTGGTTTCTCTTGATAAACTCTTGCACAGGGTTTCAAGTGGTTTTACAAATCTATAAATATATATTTATATCAAATATTTATAGGAAATATAGAATTACAATATATATATATTTATAGCTTATTTCCACATAGGCATAATATATTTAACAAGACATATAAACATTCATATTTGAATAACATGATAGAAATAGGAATAGGCTATTTCACTATGGTAGAATATATATAATATATAGAATAGGGACTCACAAGATATATATTTTTATATGCATAAATTCATAGAGCATATATATATATAAAATATATAACATATATGAGGAGATGCTATTTTGATTTTCGATGTTTTGGGGTGTTTTAAAGATATTTATAGTATATATACTCACATATCTTATGTTAATTCGTTATCATATTAGTTTACATTATGGAAATAGTGACGTTCTAAGTTATATACTTTTTTTATACAGTGTTAATACAATATAGTAATAATTTGTTCATAACAATTGTTCATAACATTTAACTAATTATTTATAATTATTTTTCGTTTTGTGTGAGAAATGTTTCATTTGTATTTTTTCTATATATATATATATGCAATATATAATATATATATATAAATCATATATATTTTTCATTATATTTATCAAATTATAAAAATGTGTTAAATATATAAACAATGTAAGATAATATTACGATAAAATCTACAATTTTATACGATAATTTTATAAAAACCCATAATTTTGATAGCCAGTGCGATAATTCCATATCGAGATATATCAAATAGACACCAGATGCTCTGGGAAAGAGATGGATTCGTTTCCATATTTATCAGAACTTTATATATTACATTAGATAGATAAGAACCATAATCTCACCTTCTCATCAGGAATGTTTAATGCGTAAAAATAAATCTAAACCAGACCATTATATATAGACAAATCAACCATATACAATATTCTGGTGGTTTAAAAGCATAGAATTTATATTTATGTTTATTAGCTCTTTATGTATATAGGAAGCAGCAATATATAAAAGTATAAAATAAATATAAAAATAATAAATATAAGTACATTTGGTTTCAAGTCAGTGAAAAGAAAAAGATATAACAAGTCTTCAGAAATATTGAGGTGAAAAAAGTTCGTAGGGCAGGTAGTAGAAGTTTTGCTTAAAATAGATATACATTGAAAATGTTTTTACAAAATAATCTCAAATATTTTATCAAAGCCGACCAAGGCATCAATTAATGAGTGCTCTCTCTCTCTCTCTCTCTCTCTCTCTCTCTCTCTCTTGTCTCTTTCTCTCTCTTTCTCTTCTCTCTCTCTCACTCTCGACTGAATTTATTATCAACTAAAAATTCCCCTTCGGTAGGGAAATATGAAACAAACATTTACTAGGTAGAGCGAATTGATATTAATGGACGTTTGTATGTTACATGATTGAGCTGAATAGGTGATGTGATAAAAAAAAAAAAATGAATGCAAGATTAGACAAAGGCACACAGCCATTAAAGCAGAGCAAGAGGTGGGTGAATATTTCTCCAAATACAAATTATGGCGAAGGAGATTTGTTTTGGGAAAATGAGATCCACTTATACCTCACTTGCTGTCCGCGTGGGTTAAACTGGGGATGCAGTGGGATGAGGTTCTTGTCTTCGATGGTTGAGCCCACGAGGGAAAATCTGAGAATAGTTTAGGTTTTCAATTAATGATGTCTTTGGTAATTAAGTGAAAATATATTATTTCGAGGTAGATAATTATTATTAATATGGACGTTTACTATATTTGATTGAATACAATCACAGTAATGATAAAGATGTCATAATTGTGAAAAATGAAGAAGAAATAATGTGATTGGCAGTGTGGGCTAAATATCATTTCCAAATACAAAAATATTGTCCATCCATTTGTTTATGGGAAAGAAACGATATTCCCTTATTCTGTGACCACTCTGCTGATCCTTATTTAAAATTTCCACTGCAGTCCTCAGTAGTTCTTGTCTTCGCTGGTTAAATCTACGAGACATAACGATTTTTTTTTTTTTTTTTTTTTTCCTTTGGTA
>NC_089793.1:59608434-59630934 GCF_040412425.1 Macrobrachium rosenbergii
GAGGTGGGGTTTGGATTCTGTCTATCAGCAATGTCCCCTGAGAGTCAAAACATGTTTGATTTTTAGCCAAATGAAAAAAAAACAATGCCAGTTTTTCTCGACACCGGCCTGAGTGGGGATATGGAGCCTCTAACGGTTGTGTATGTCGTTCAGAGTACTGTTCTTGTAGTATATACTTGTGACTTCTCACACTCCTATCAGTCAAGGTCAATGGCTTGGAAATAAAGTCGAAACCGGTCAGACCCACCCTGCCTTCTTATTTTTCACCTGCCTCCCTGTTATATATATATATATATATATATATATTATATATACCGACTTTTTGTTTCTATTTTATTATATAATATATATGTTTTTATCAGCATCACCTATTCATACAGGAAGCTAGATAATTTCAAATTGATAGGCAGTTACAATTCACTCTATTAGGAATAAAATATTTTCATATAAAAAAGTCCAAGGAATTTTTAGTTAATAATAAGGCAGTGTGTCCAACTGTGAGGATGGGAACCAGCGAAGGACAGGAACTCAGGACAGGGATGCATTAACCAGCAGAACACAAGGCATTATAGTCAGACAAGTGGAGTTGCAAACACTGTTGGAAAAAGGACCATAAAACAACTGGGAAAATATGTGTTTTTGTTTGGAACACCAATATCCAAGCCAGACCATGTTGGCCGAGAATGCGTTTGTAACGAGCCAACAACGCAATTTTAGGGAATCACCGTGATTCATATACAAGCACAGCATATCAAGAAAAATTTTAAACTCCACAGTAGCAAGGAAACGGAAATAATATATTTTAAGAGAAACATGGTAGAGGAACCTGGATTAAAGAAGACGTTTGTAGCTTAATGCCATATGAATCCCGGTGGGGTGATAAAACTTCAGGCGTTTAAAGGATTAAAGCATTACACGGTCAACAGATATAAATGCAGCTGGACGTCTCCAAACACAAACACCTGAGTTCGACGGGTGATTTGATAATGTGGACGATATTATACCTCTCTTGTGGCCGCACGGGGTTATATGCGTCCCTGATCCTAAAGTTCCTCCATTGGATCGACCATTGAGTCTGAATCTTGGTTATTATCAACTAAAAAACTCTTCTAATATACAGAAAACAATTGTGTATGTGATAAAGCGAATTAAATTAAAGGACGTTTACAGCTTAACATATATATATATATATATATATATATATATATATATATATATATATATATATATATATATATATATATATATATATATGTGTGTGTGTGTGTGTATATATATATATATATAATAAAAAAATATAAATATATATATATTAAATATATATCTATATGCTAATATATATATATATATATATAGAATATATATATATATATAAAATATATATATATATATATATATATATATATATATATATATATATTTGTGTGTTTTCTTATGTATATATATATATATATATATATATATATATATATATATATATATACTTATATATATATAAATATATATATATATATATATATGTATATACATAGTTCTGTGTGTGTGTGTTTGTTTGTAATGTATATGAGCCTTGTGAGATGCTAATCATGCTTTATGATAAAATGTATCTCAAAGTGAAGAATCTGCTAGTATTTTCTTAAGGTTAGACCGTGCAGTCCTATCGAGCAACTGCTGGTCATTAGAGCCCGGGCGGCTCTTAATATTCCACTTTCAGGTGACTTACGGGCAATCTGGGTGGCGAAAGTGCCCGTAAAGGAAGCGAAGGCTACCATGAGGAACGAACCATTAAAAACGTAATGCTCTTAAAGCTGGTACTGGATTTCACCAACACCACAAAGGTTGGTTGTTGATGTAAATTGAGCCGGCCTTACGCCAGCAAGTGACCTGGCATAGTGGCAGACCAGAAGCTACTGTCGGTATGGTGGTTGGGTGAATAAGAAACCTGGTTTGGACCTCAGGGTTTGCCTACCGAACGAGACGAAAAGTTACCGAATTTCAGTCATGTACCTCTAATTCACAGCACATTCCTTTCAAGTTTTGCTAGATTCCTTTAAGCACTGAAAATAAGACCAAAACTGGAACACATTTTGCTGCGGGCATTGCCTGGACCCTCTGGAAAGTCGAGTTGCTGTGATTAGGGGTTAGTTTGGTGAGTAAGTCATCTTCAGAGGAGAAGGAATCTGTTGTACAAAGTACGTTCACGTTTTGCCTGATGGAAGAATGTTGTCACTTGGTAGACTTTGATCTTCGTTCCGTATCCCAACAACTTTTGCTTTTCTTTTACAGTGAGTTTGCGTTTTCTTTTACAGGACGGGTACCCACCTGCCTCGACTCTCAAGAAAAGCAGTTAATTCCCTGCTCCAAGTAGACGTGCTGGAAGCAAAGAAATTGATTCCAGTTTTCTAGAGTATTTGATATCGAGGTAGACATTTTTCTCTCACGCAGACAACAGGCAGTGTGTGTCATTAAGTCAAAATTTATAGGTTACTGAAATGGCATTAAATGCCTTTGACTTTCTCTCAGACAGAGCCTCAAAACTAAAAACAGAATAGGGTCAAGATACAGAAGCCGAAGTAGTAGTTGGCCTCCTGTGTGTCTGTTGTCCACTGTAATTAAAATGTTTGATATAGTCGATCAAATTGCCCTTAAATTTTGCTTCTTATTGTAACTATACCCATAAAGTAAAGATTCATTATTATTATTATTATTATTATTATTATTATTATTATTATTATTATTATTATTATTATTATTATAAAGCATGCATGTAAACTTCTGTCGAAACAATGCTAGATTACTCTTTAGAGTTTCCTTCTTGCTCATTTTCATGAAGAGAAGCCAAGGATAATCATGATAACAGCGGGGAGCAAAGTGGCTCTAAAATATATCGGGGAAAAGTTTAAGTATTTCATTCGAAGGACAGAATCATCGCGGCGTTTCAGATTCCGTTTACGCTACTCAGAACTAGAAAAAAACACAAAACATGTTTGCATTCATCGGTCAAAAAAAAAAAAAAAAATGAGTTTCTCAACCGAGAAAAGGAAAGTGCAGAAATATGATCGTTCAGATTCCATCTGAAGGAAGTGAGCAGCCCGTCTCTGTTGTCTCCCTACTGTACATCAGGTCACAGGGCTCCCGACTATCTCCTCCTCCTCCTCCTCTTCCTCCTCATCCTCCTCCTCCTCCACTTCTTTGTTCATCGTTCTCCTCTGTTTTCGCTTCCCCCTCCTCTCCTTATCCACCATACCCAACCTCTCGGTATCATCCTCTTCCTATTCCTCACTTTCTCCACCTCCTCTTATTAACTGTCTTTATTACTCTCGTACTTATATCGCCTCTTTTCCTCTCCCTTAAGCCCCCTTTACCAACAGCGCCTCATCCTTCTTCTCTCCTTCTATTCGCAATGAGGAGGTTCAGGTTAACATTCATCCCACTAACCAACCTTCCCATATCACCAGCTATGCAAAGATAACACACACACACACACACAAAGAGATTCCGAAGTTCATTAAGATAATAAATCCCTATTTATCTTGTATGGGTACTAGGCCATGGGATACTGGAGAAAAAAAGTGAATCATGGAAATTGTTTTGAAATTATTAATTATTTTGTAAAAATCAAACTTGAAATAAATAGAGACAAAATTCAAAGAGAGAGAGAGAGAGAGAGAGAGAGAGAGAGAGGGACGGAATTCATAGTGTTTTCCTACTTCAACGAATGAAACATTTATGGAGCTTGCTTGTCTTTATACGAGTTTATAAACGTATAAAAATACCTTTAACTGGTTAAAAATTCCAGAGTCTAAAGTCAGAGGTTTTCCTTGCCCTGCCCCCTCCCCCAACACACACACACAGTACTTAATGGTTTTGGAAGCATATATATGGGGTAATGTGTTTGATTTTAAATTTACTGTGTATATTCAGTCATAGTGTGATGAAACGAAAGAGAGGTTACAAACTGGAAGTAGGACGATCGCACAGTTGCAAAATCATTGCAGTCAGCAGATAGTTCGATTGCTTCAGCCGTTTTGGCTCGATGAACACACAATATTGTCGCTGATATGTGAGGCAACCAACCGAGTTGGTATGCAAGTACGTAAGTTCGTGCGTTAGAAAAATGGAGATTGTGTCTAATTGTGCTTAAAAGTTAGGTCTGGTTGATTATTAACTAAGCAAGAGCGTTTATCGTCCAGACGTGGCTTGTGTGTTTTTCAATTTTTAGAAAACGGCAGTTAGGTAAATCCAGACTTCTCTTTTTCTGTGTGGACTGTGAACTTGTGAATTTACCATATCCAAGACACTTTATGAATTTGTGGGGAGAATTGGACATAGTCATTTATGTCACTTTGATATTCTATTTTAGTGTGTTCTGATTTGATATTTATTAACCATGCATTTTAGACTTTCATTATTATGTCTTACACTTGTGTATTTGTGAGAGATTACTATTTGTTTCATTTTTCAACAGATGTCTGTGGGGTTGCTGTGGAGTGTGTGGGGTTTTGAGTGTAAAGGCTTTTTAGCCAGAGGAAGATTAAATCTTGAATTAGACTATTTTTGACTTGATAATTCATTTATTATGCATTTTAATCTTTTCTTTGTTAATTCATTAATTGTTGGGTTTGTTTAATGATAAATCTATTTATGCAGGAAAGATTTGTTTCCTTAGAGTATCCATTTTGAGGATGGTGTTAGAGAGAGAGAGATGCGCGGGTTGAATGCTGAATACCAGAGAGAGAGGGAGAGAGTTATCTTATGGGTTACCGTTCTTCTGGAGTTAGGCCGCGAAACACGTTACGTAGCATTTTGAAAGGAATGTTAAATCTATTAATAACACATATAGTAACGCTGTAATCTGGTCGTAAATAAAATTACGAAAATTAATTAGTTTTATTAGGTAATTAAAACTAAGCGCATAAAAGTGCCCGTGATGCGTTAAAACAAATACTTTTCTTGTGTATTCGTATGTTACCTGATTTTATATTTTATTCTTTTTTTATATCATTATATTACCTTTCTCCCCCTTCCAGATACATTGTCTATTTATGCATTTTATCTTGTGGACCACTCTTTTATCAATTTGATGGCTCTTTTGGTTGGTTCATTTGAAGTGCATGCACAGTTTGTATATAATAATAATAATAATAATAATAATAATTTAATAATAATAATAATAATACAATAATAATAATAATAATAATAATAACAGGAGAAAAACTTATTATGTGAAATTTGTGTTTTGTTTCTTCTTTAAAAAAATTTTGTTGATGAATAGTTTTATATTCCTCCTCTTATCTTACAATAGCTCTGTAAGTCATCTTCAGTCAATTATAGAAAAAAAAATTTACCTACTAGGCCTTTTATAATAATAATAATTAATAATAATAATAATAATAATAATAATAATAATAATAATAATAATAATAATAATAATAATAATAATAATAAAGTTACTATTTTTTCAGAGGAAATGTAACCCTGTAGAGCAAGTATGAAGATGTATATTTATCAGGTTGCGTAGACATTTAATACTACTACAGGATGGAAGTCTCCTAAGAAGAATTTACTTGCTACGACACATTTCACCCTGGATGAAATTTCGTAAAAGTTACAGTAAACAGGTGAAGACCAAAATAGATAAGCTGCATAGTATTAGTGACTCCTAAATCTTAGAATCAAGAATCATTAACTCCTCCTGTAAAATAGAGGAACGAGAAATGCTTAATCTCTGTTGAATCTAGGTAATTCAGGTAATTCCTTCCTGCTGTTTCTCTCTGTGAGGAAAGGATAAACGAAATGCTTGATACTAAGACATTAATCTGAATATTTCTGCCTTTTCTATTTGTTGTTAAAGGCTCATTCGGTAACTCTTAGACCATTTAGTCTAGTTACCATAAAAAATCCCCCTTAATATACAGAAGTCTTGAGTAATCTAGCAAGGAAGTCAATGAGGCCCTTAAGAAGCAAATCTCAATTCTTGTAATCAAAATAAGTAAACGATAAAATCGTCCTCTTCATGATAAGAGTCTGGATTTTTTCATCCACGATAAAATCTTTGTTTAGTATGCTATCTCTCTGAATTCCTTTTTTGAGGGGACTGTAAATAGGAGTTGACTTATTTTCGTCATAAAGTAAATATGAATAAGATTGATTCAAGAGACTCTTTCATAGACGACAGATGTGACAAAAAAACAAGGAATTTAGACCGAGGTTTTTCATTTCCTTCACTATTATAGATTTAACAACTTCTAGAAATTATGTAGATTTATCGTCAAAAGATCCCCTCCATAAGACGATGAATACTTTGAAAAGAATGATATTTCCACAGATAATCTCTTGGTGGTTATGATTTTTTTTCTCTCAAGTAATGCTTTCATAAGATGAAGCCATTTGTTAACAAAAAAAAGTATTCACGGATGGTATTCTTCTTATAGTTAGGAAGATAATAGGGATACATTGAATTAAGAAAATTTGTTTTTGGGAAGAAAATGCCCTGTCTCCACCAAACTCAGGTTAAGTTAGAGGCCCTGACCTCTCACAGTCTCCAACAGGCACAGTTATTCTACAAAGAATTGCCTAAAAAAAACACTGCCAGTGCCACCTGAGTGTCCTGAGCACCCGTCTCGGCAGTGGAGCCCTTACTAAGTCTAATTCCTGTACCTGGCCCGACCTTCGTGCCAGTGCCACAGCATACACCATATCTCCCTCCAGGAAAACCCAAACTTGTCTCATATACATATGCATACACACACACACACACACACACACACACACACACACACATATATATATATATATATATATATATATATATATATATATATATATATATATATATATATATATATATATATATATATATATATATATATATGCAGCAGTCATAATTATTGTTCATGTGTGAGGGTCAGGTCCACTAACGAGCTACCCTTTGATGATTCTGTAATGGAATAAATATGAAGAGGCAAATGAATGTTGCAATGGATGAAATGAAATGCGTTGATGTTGGTCATTAGGAAAGGAAGAAGAAGTGACTATTCATAGGAAGGAAATATGCAAATGGGTATCTACGGAATGTCTCATTTCTGATCAGTCCTGTAGCTGTGGAATGGCCAGAGGAATATCCTGAACGAAGGTTCTCGTAGCAATATATGAAGTTCCTTATTTATTCTGCATTGAATATATAAGAGAGTGAGATGACATTTTGCTCTAATTCTCTGTAGAGTTCCTTTTAAGATCATGTCCAATGTCTCTCACACACACATACGCTCACACACAAACATTAAAAATGTAGCGTGTTTTTTTTTTTTTTTAAAGGAATCCAATTTTCAGACATAGAATGTTAGAAAAGCCTAAAATAAGTCAGAAATCGTCGTGAAGCAAAAAAAAAAAAAAAAAAAGAAGCAAGAGAATATGCCTCGTTTGAAAGAGGTGAAATAAAGAAACCAAATGACAAAAGCACAACGGGTTGAAATTTAAATTCTCGAAAAATGTTTTACTCAAAATGGACACTTTCTCACAGTTTCGCTAAAAATGGTCCTTCTGAGAAAAATGTATGACTTTAAAAGCCACGGGCCATCATTTCTTACTTTGAGATTGACGAGGTCTCGGCAAATGGACCAATGCGTTAGAGCTCTTTCTGAACGACCTCTGCATGGAAAAAAACAGGGCCTAATTTGGACTCTACATTTTATATGAATGAGGACAGTGCATTTATTATGGCTCTGAACTTTAACGATAAAGAGCAAGGCATTCTTACGCATATTTTTCCATACAAAAGTATTGGTTAAGTTTATATCAGCAGCAAACCTCTACAAGTAATTTAGCATATATGAAAAAATTATCACGGCATCTGCTGTTCGTACTTGTGTTAGAAGACCCATCATTGCGGATGCATTAGTGTCACCGTTGCCAATGGAAAACTGCTTTTTGAGATTAATGGAACTGATCTTGGAGATTGACGAGGAAACGAATGAGCATAACTAAATAAATGAAGTATCCAATGAAAGGTATTAGGAAGAAGTCTGTGTTCATATTTCTAATGTTTGAATATCTTTCCTTTTCAATATTCGAACGTATTGAACCTGTCTCAGAACTCTTTAGTGTTATGTGGCATTTTTATCTGCCTAAATATCTTTGCAAATTTTCTTTGTAAATTAATTTAAAAATTTCTACGTCTATTTTCTTTTACAAAATATTTTCATTGTCATTCGTTTTAGTTTGTCATAAATTTTCTAGATACAAAATTTCAGAAACTTGATGCAGATCTAGTCTTGCTTTATTCATTTTGAGCACATACTATTATGCTAGTGGCTCCTTTTCCATCAAATTATTTAAAATCAGATTTATGTTCAGAATCGCGGTTTCTAAACCCACACATGCAACTTAGAAGAGCCACAATTATTTATCTCGTAAGCAGAAAACAAAGAGTCATCACAGGACCTTTGTAATCTAATTTTTTTTTTTTTTTTTTATCTGTTATTAGTTTGTAATCTCATTAGGCGGAAGGGGAGGTTCGGAAGACTTCAAGACAACGGTTCCTGCGATGGGAGATACTCGTAATCGCAATGGTCATTCTCATTTCTATGTCACATTTATTGAACATTTTCTGTTAGCATAAGATAATTTCCTTTGATTCTGTGGTCACGTTTTATGTGCAGCAGATACTCACCGAGAGCGGATGCGCGCGCGGAGCGTGCGTTTGTGTTTGTGTGTGTGTGTTTTTTTTTTTTTTTTGTAGAGAAAAGGTTTTCATTTGAATCATATACTTATATATTTGGTTTATGAAAGTTTGATTTTCCTTCAGTCTCTTTTTGTAATGAAGAGCCTTGTGCTTCATCTACTTTGGTCATTATTAAATTATCTTAGCCTGAGAAACGTAATTTATCATACGCAGCTTGATTAATCTATAATTGCCTAATTAACACCAGCCCATGTTTTGTTAAAACACCCTTGTCTTGCCACAACATCTTATTCTTTATTTCCTATTTTAATCTTCCTTCTCGATTTCATCATTTTGAAGTGACCCTGTATTGTTTATTGTAACGAACAGGACAGTAACAAACAGTCAAGTACTTTGAAGTGAGGACAATGTGACCTTTTTTGTGCATTGAATCATGACACACTAGCAAAAATGCGCTTCAGTCTCTCGACCCTAACGAAGGCGACTTTCCTTACCGTCAGATCCTCAGAGTGGTTGAGACTTCACTTCCATCACTTGTAGACAGTGGACCTCGTAAAGATTAAAGGCTTCGCTATGTTTTCACTCATATCATGCTTGAGAAAAGCAGTAAAGGACCTTGTTTATACTTCACGAGTCACACGTTGTTAAAAGCAATGCAAAGTGGTAGGACTACTTTTTTCAGCCAGTACTGAATTGCCTTTGGCTATTTTAGGTCCGCATGATCAGTTTTGATAATTGCACTATTTAATAACAAAATTTTGTTCGTTTGGTAAACCCTTGTCGAAATCTGCAGCTCTGAAATTCCAGGCAATGGCCGAAATTACATAATTTGTTTAGATACTTTTCTTATTACGAAACACTGAAGTTTGCCAGATAGTTCAGTGATGAGAGAGGTTCTTTAATATTGCTGGGCATACTTGAAACTTTTAGGAAACTATGTATTACGATCTCACCTCTCGAGATCGACAGGTTCTTAAAAATAATAAGCAATTGGGCTGTAATGACTGACGAGAGGTGACAAACAAAGGAGGGAGGAGCAGAACAAATACAAAAAAGGTTAATCTTAAAAATAATTTATTTACAATAAAGTTATATACATAATGTACACTGAGTCAGGTTAAAAAAAAATAAAATTAAGAGTCAGTACATAAATGTTACATATCACAAATGACCAAGAGCATGATAAGGATGAGCAGCTCAGAGACATTAAAATGACGAGTCAAAAAAAAAAAAAACATGATAAACATTAGCAGCACAATAGTTACATTACATAAAGTCAGAACCTAGAACAAAATAAAGCCAGAACAAAAATCGTCAAGTCAATAAAATAGATTATCAAATCATAAACATACAAAAATCATGAATATTAACAGGCAGCAAAGCAATACACATCAGTAGACGAACTCAATAAAGCCGTCGAAACAGCCCCAAGCTGCTTTACAGGAACACTGCAGGACAACTCCGACAGAGTCGAAACGACAACCATCTCGTCCTCAAGCACAAGGCTGACGTCCTCCTCCAGTGCCGACGACCGCGACAGAGCCGACACGGCAACCATCTCGTCCTCCAAGAAACGTACTGACGTCCTCCTCCATCTACGACGACCATGACAGAGCCGACACGGCAACCATCTCGTCCTCCAAGAAACTCTCCGCTGCTCTGCTGCCAAGACCTGACTCGCAGGTACGGATACCTGCTGCTGCTACTCCAGCTGGCTTGCTGCTGCCCTCAACCTGCCTCGTTGCTGCTACGAACCTGACGTGTTGCTGTTACGAACCTGACTGACGAAGTCTGACGCCATTCAACAGACGTCAACTCGCCAGCAAGAAAAACAAACAAAACAAAACAAAACAAAAGGAGGCAACAACCCACTAAGGGTGAGGCCACACCAGACGCGGTGAGCGTGGAGGTTGCAGGGAAGAGGTTCCCGCGGCGATTTGAAATGTAACGTATCTTATGTGAGTGGCCACACCGGGCCAGCGGGAAGACTCGACCCTCTGCAGTTGCCGCCAAGCGATGTAACATGTTTTAAAATACCGCGGCGGTTCCCGGCGTCTTCGCCCAAGACCACACCATTTCCATCAGTTGCCGAAGTTTCACGTATTCAGTCGGTCGTGATTGGACATAATGGCGACACAAGAATTAATTGGGAGGGGTTTCGGATGAGAGCTTTGTGAGATCCCGTGATCCACTCCACAAAAATAACATTGTGTTAAAAAAAAAAAGCATTGGGAAGATATAAGCAATCAACTGCTGTGATGGTAAGTTAAAATAGTGTGTGTGCTATTTAGTGTATATATATATATATATATATATATATATATATATATATATATATATATATATATATATATATATATATATATATATATATATATATATATATGTTTTTTTTGTTCCTTTTTATGTTCTTCGTTATATGTTTGCATAGATTTTAGTCTTTTCTTCTTACCTTGGTTTCTTTATGAGGTGTCCTTCAGATATTTATGGATGATGTATATCTTTGTATATTTATTCCTTTTAAATATTGATATCTCTCAGAAAGGCGTATAGAGACGAGATCGGTAATTTCTTCACTTTAATTAGTACTTAATATTATAAAGATCAGTACAAAATTAACAAATTATTTTTGTTATTATTGTTAGTATTTCCTGCACTACAGCGGAGTGGAATTTAGTCTTGAAATTGACTCTGTCTAATTGTCGACGGTCTTAAATCGTAATGTGAATGTCTAACAGTGTTCAGTAATTCATCAAATACTCGTTGCATGTCCACACACAAAAAAATTTTTCACCAGAGTACATCAATCAAAAAATATTTTCGTTATATTGTACCAAGATTAAAACCAATTTGTCAAATTGTCACACAAAAAAATTAAATTCTCTATTGAGTTCAAGTGCACAATTAAAACCTTTTCAATACTCAAAATAAATTTATATGAAATTGGGCATCATATCATTAAAATTCATTATAATAAGTACACAAAAATTACATATATAACTTCTCAAATAATCATCACCAACCGAGTAAAAATAGCTAATTCCCTATCTAAATTATTTACTAAATAATTAATTTATCATAGAGAGAGTAATGCTGGTATTTATGCAAAAAGAATTTTATTCACTAGAGAGAGTTTTCTTAATTTTCAATCTTATAGCAAGATGCTAAAAAAAAATTTATCTTCACTTATTTATTAAGAGAGAGAGTGGATAGTAAATTCCTTACTGTGTTGTGTTGTTGATATCGTGATATCGCTAAATGTTGTTCATTCGGCGGTGAATGTTTCGCTGTCGGATCACTATGTCTGCGTTGTTTTTCCGCTGTGGTTTTCCGCTTTCGGAATCTTGTTGAAAGTTTGTACGTTGTTTTTCTTCAATCACTCGATGCAATGTCGCTAACACTGGGCTTATTATCGCTGTCGGCGTCTTGCTCAATTTGTTGACGGTAACAGTTCAAAATGTTTTTGGCTTCGGGACGCACTAAACTGTTTTATTCACACTCGACGTTCTTGTTGTAAGCTGCTATTCGCTGGAGTATTTTTATTTCTTCTGATATATTTTGTTCGTCGTCGTAAAAATCTAAGTTCGTTTTGTAGAATTTCGTTTCACTGTAACTTAAATAATTGCACTGATAATTTCATTAATGTTCGTTTGTTTCGTCTCGCCTTCTGGATCCACTTTTAGCTGCCACCAATTGTAATGTTTTTATTGTTCTTTTTTACGTTCTTCGTTATATGTTTGCATAGATTTTAGTCTTTTCTTCTTACCTTGGTTTCTTTCGAGGTGTTCTTCAGATCGCTTCGCGGATGATGTGCTATCTTTGTATATTTATTCCCTTTAAATATTGATATCTCTCAGAAAAGGCGTATAGAGACGAGATCGGTAATTTCTTCACTTTAATTAGTACTTAATATTATAAAGATCAGTACAAAATTAACAAGTTACAACGATAGAAACGAATCACTCTTGAATCAGTCTATATGGGGAAACAGATATGATTGGGAGAAGTACTCTCCCTTGAAGGACACAGTTCTGACTCTGGTCTCCTCGTCGGTCTCTCACTCGTTGAACCTCAGGAAACTTGCTATCTGTAAATCTCCACCTCCTTCTAGCCTTATTGGAAGGATTAATCAGCAAGGCCTCCCTTCAAGTAGCTGATTGGAAGGGACTGTAGTGGGTGTGATTCAAATCTCTCCTTAGAGGACTTGATAGAGGTGATCTTAGGAGGGTGTGGAAAGACCCTCCACACATAATTGATTGGAGGTTGAAGAAGTATATCACTTGGGTCAACCCCAAATTCCTGGAACTTCCACGAAAACACCTTCCGGAGAAGGGACTATAGAATCAGCTGTTGTAAGCATTTAGACTGTGCTGACTCATGTTTTGTTTGGCTTCAATCGCGAGGCCATTATTTCCCATTTTTTGACTGTTTTTATGGCTTAAACACGATATACTGCAATGTAAACATCTTATATATTGATAACACGACACAAAAGCATTTGGCCGTTATCACTGTGTTCTTTGCCTCTCTCTTTACTCTTATTTCTCTCTCCTTCTCTCTCTTAACTTTTTCTCTTTCTATCTCTCTCTCTCTCTCTCTCTTTTCTATTTAATTTCCCTATCTATTCTACATATTAACATATATATATATATATATATATATATATATATATATATATATATATATATATATATATATATATATATATATATATATATATATATATATATATATATATATATATATATATATATATATATATATATATATATATATATATATATATATATATATATATATATATATATATATATATATATATATATATATATATATATATAATTCTATATAGCATATATATAGGCCCATATACACACACACACACACACACACACACACACACACACACATATATATATATATATATATATATATATATATATATATATATATATATATATATATATATATATATATATATATATATATATATATATAGATATAGAGAGAGAGAGAGAGAGAGAGAGAGAGAGAGAGAGAGAGAGAGAGAGAGAGAGACAGACAGACAGACAGGGGGGATTTTTCCATCCATGAAGCTGGAAAGATAACCAGACAAAATCTAAAAGATGAAGTAGGGATATTTCAAATGAAAATGTTCATATGTTTGAACAATATATTTCATGCAAATACTAGTTAATTCTGAAAGTATAATAAGGGACAATGATTTTTATGAACTTTATGTCATATTTGCCTCAATTATATTGCCTGGTAAGGCTAAATTATTTTGCCAAGGAACTCTTCCAACTCCAGTGAAATAATTCGAGAAGGCTTCCCTGATGTTTAAAGCACTGTTTAGTAGCCGAACTTCGGGAGAGATGGGTTGCCTATACTGTAGTTCGTCGTTTGTTTTGTGAGCCTGACTTCTATTATTGCAACCAAAGAATCAAAAGATCGTTGGGTCATACGAAAATATTCATAAAATTTGTCTTCGTCTAAACGAGACTGGTAATATAAATTGTAAAATTAATTTCTTTCCCTTCTCTGTTTATTGAAATCGTGAATCCAAACTCTTTTGTATAGTCTGTCGTCAAGTTTAGCACTTATGTTTTCGATTAAAAGCAATTTCCTATCCAAACGCGATAAGACATGCTTGCACAGAAGGATAGCTTCCACTGCTGAGTGAAGCGTGGGAGGGTGGCGTTTCTGGTCTGGCCATGTGTAGCTTTAACGCTGCTCTCCCGCCCAAGTCGTGCCTCTACCTCAACGCTTGCCGCGTCCAGTGTGGCCTTACCCTAAGGGAACAATCGGCAAACGACTGTTCCTAACACTATGAATTCCTAAGATGTATTCATGAGACTTCAGAATTTGTAGAGAAATAACATGAAAGTAGAGGTGAAATAAAGGTTGTTCGATGATGGTTAGATTCGTTACCATTGTCATAGCAACGACTCCAATGGCTGCAGGTATAAGAATAACAATAACATTTTGTCCAGTAAGGTAGGAAATCACTTGTAGGTGGATGAGAATCATCCTGTTTGACAATTCAAACTACTTTTTATTACACATACACCAACGCATACCAACACACCCACAAGTCTTCAGATATTCACGCATACTACTGTAATGAAAATAGTTGCATTAACAGTACTAGCACTTAGTACTGGTTATGCAATAGCCATCCTTCTAATGCCCCCTTTACTATTTTATTTATCCCTATTGTTATTGGCTTTAATGCCTGATCACTTGGCGAAAGAAAATATTCCCAACACTTTTGATGTCCTTCTTAGCGTAGATGAGATACTGTGAATATGTATAAATATATATATATATATACATATATATATATATATATATATATATATATATATATATATATATATATATATATATATATATATATATATATATATATATATATATATATATATATATATATATATATATATATATATGTGTGTTCAGTAAGCTACAAACGTCCTTTAATATCCATTCGCTCTACCTCGGAAATAATATATTTTCATATATATGAAGGAATTTTAGTTGATAATAAGTTCGTCGTCCCGTGGGCTCGAACCAGCGGAGGACAAGAACTCAGGACTACAGTGGACGCATTAACCCATCCAGCCAGCAAGTGAGGTATAAGTGGATATCGGCTCATATACAAATCCCCGTCGAACTCAGGTGTTTGTCTTTCGAGACGATATCCACCCACCTCTGCCATGTTGACCGTGTAATGCATTTGTATTTAGCCATATTATGACTTTTTATCACATCACCGTGATTCATATACAATCAGTAAGCTACAAACGTCCTTTAATATCCAATTCGCTCTACCTTGAAATAATATATTTTCATATTTGTTACCGAAATGGAATTTTTTAGTTGATAATAAGTTTGTCATCCCGTGGGCTCGAACCAGCAAAGGACAAGAACTCAGGACTACAATGGACGCATTAACCCATCCGGTTAAAAGTCATAATATGGCTGCGTGCGACAAACGCATTACACGGTCAACATGGCAGAGGTTGGTGGATATCCCCTCTAAATACAAACACCTGAGTTTGACGGGGGATTTGTATATGGGAGCCAATATCCACTTATACCTCACTTGCTGACCGGCTGGGTTAATGCGTCCACTGTAGTCCTGAGTTCTTGTCCTTCGAGCCCACGGGACGACGAACTTATTATCAACTAAAAAATTCCGTGAACGGAAAATTCCCAGTGGGAAAATTGCCAGGCGGAAAATTGCCATGCGGAAAATTGCCAGCGAGAAAATTTCATGCAGAATATTGCCATGGAAGATTGCCATTGCCTATTTAATCATATAAAGTCAATCCTAAATGAAGAAAAAAATTTTTCAACCAAAAGTATAGTACTGTACTTTCTGATAGATGAATGAATAAAAATGAGAGTAAGGTTTTGAAATAAAACACATTACATCATAATATAATTGATCAAATTCAGTAAAAATTAAATATAACACATTATATTATATAATTAAACAAAACAAAAATGTTAAGAAATATAAAAAATAGAAAAAAAGGTTTAAAAAGTGGAGGTTATATGCAACAGCTCGAAGAAATGAGATTTTACGATCGTCACTATACTGCCCAACAGTTCTCTTCAGATTTTATCATTGACATCTTTATATTTTCTTTGATAACGAATCTCATCTCCTCTTTCAAATTGTAGAATTTTGTATGCACTAATATTTCATCCTTCTTAAAAATTCAATGCATTTCCAGATATTAGGATTACATTGTGAAATATTTTGGAAAAGGCATTGTTGAACCTTCGATGCTGTTGTTGGTACGTGGCATGCAGTGTTCTACTCTGGAATGAACATTCCACATAGGAATCGGGAATAACGGTGTTGATCTCCTCCTATTATTACCCCTTCCTTCATAACACCAATGTACGTCAATTCAAAATAAGATAGAAATTCTTCAGGTATGTCTTCATCTTCCGATAGCTCTTCAAAACCTGAAACAACATCATGACACGGGAGGAAAGGAAAGCCAAAGCAGAAAAACATCGTAATGTTTTAAACTGAAGCTGCTTTCATTGTGATACCGATTTTGTAACCAAGGTTCACAAGCTTTTTATAGTTTGCCTGGCAGAAGTGCAAAAACATCCAGTGTGGTCTGTTTGGGAAAAACACTTTTTAGTCCATTTATCGAAGCTTTTTCATAGTCACTCATAACCGTGTGGGGTTCTAGTTGTACTAAATTCCTAAGTATATTAAACAGATTTTCATATGTACGTTCACTTGTTGATTGGGAAGAAATGCAAAAGCACGTGGAAAACTAGAATTTTCAACTTGGACATGAATTGTAAAAAGCTGGAAATATATATCAGGTGACACTTTGAACGTTCCATCCATAGCCCAGTTTTTATATTTTTCTTAAATCCTCAATCCCGTCATTCGTGATAAATAATAAGATCGATTTTCATCGTCGACTCCAGAATCATACTGGAGGAATTTCTCACCAGAATTAAGATTTTGAAATTCGGATGGAATTACAAATCCTGTCCTTTCAGAAGGAATTGGTGGGGTACAAGACGTTTCTGTTTCCAATGCCTAACATTTCTACTTACATGTTGCAAATTTTGGAGCTCAGCATGTGCACAGTCATCTAAAGATGAGGGGCACTCCGCAACTAAAGAACGAGTAGGACGACCTGAAGTCATTGCTTCTTTTTCAGCTCTTGAATGGCTGAGAGATGGCTTCTACTTTGCTCTTGGCGGCACTGGTGATTGTGTTATTAACATGTTTAAAAATTTCGTAATCATGGTTCTTTGATTTTGAATGTAGTCTTGCTGGACATGATTTCTGTTTTTTAACGCACATTCCCAATAGATTTTTGTTCCTTCCTTGTTTCTCCACTGAGATGATACATAAATTGTAGTTCATCAATGAGAATATTGTTTCCACGTTCACTTGTTATGAAAGCATATTGCCCAGCCATTATGGGTACAGACTTCAGAGAATACTGAAATAGTATATGTCTTTTTCTTAAAAAAGGTTAGGTAACGAATTTCTTCTTTTGATAAGCAAATAGATATAAACAAAAGGAGAAATAGTAGTTTGGGTAAGAATGGACAATTATGAAAGGAGACATGATAGTTTGGTAAGAATGAACAATTTATAAAATTGAAAGGAGAAATGGTAGTTTAGGTAAGAATGAACAATTATGAAAGGAGAAATGAAAAAGAAATATTTACTTTGCCAATGGCAATCTTCCGCCTGAAATATTCTGCATGGAAATTTTCCTTGCTGGCAGTTTTGCATGGCAATTTTCCACTGGGAGTTTCGTCCATCATTTTGAAAAAAATTCCCTTCGGTAACATATATGAAAAATACATTATTACCGAGTGTCCAGCAAATTGATATTAGGACGTTTGTAGCTAATATGATTGTAATTGAAGCACGGTGATCTCGATTAAAAGTCATATTTACAGCGTTATTGCGAACAATTGCATTACATTGTCAACAGGAAGGTGGGTCGATTTCGTCTCTAAAACAAACATTGAGTTCGACAGGGCATTTATTATATGGGGAGCCGATATCCACTTATACCTCACTTGCTGGCCGGATGGGTTAATAACGTCCACTGTAGTCCTGAGTTCTTGTCCTCCGCTGGATCCAATTTACGGACGACGAAGTGTTATCAACTAATAAATTGGATGTAAATATATGAAAATATATTATTTCGAGTGTAGAGCGAATTGGATTATTATAGAACGTTTGTAAAATTTGATTGTATATGAATCTGGTGATGATAAAAGTGATGTATGCATTATTATTTTTATATATATATATATATATATATATATATATATATATATATAGATGGTGATATATGGATATATATATATATATATTTATACGAATATATATAAATATATATAATTATATTTAATATTTATATATATGTTCTCATGTATGTATATATATATATATATATATATATATATATATATATATATATATATATAGGTATATATATATATAATATATATAGTATATATTTTTAATATATATATAAATATATATATATGAGTAATTACGCGTGGTGTGTTTTCGTGTTTGTGGATGAGGAAGGGTAACCCAGTTCAGTGGTCACGAAATCTACCCTCCAATAAACTGGAATTATTAGTCCTTGGGAATAGTGATTTTTGAGCAACGCGTTGAATGGCATTTTTTTGACACATGTACCTGGTTTTAGTCTTGACTTCGAGTCCACTTCTAGTCTTCACTTTGGGGTCTCATTGTGTTCGCTGCACACCGAATGGGTATGTATGCCTGTCCTCTCTGTCTGTCTATACAAGTGTGTGACTATGTAATTGTGCGTCCTTTTTGTTTATTTTCGTCCATTATTTTGAAAAGGATTGAATGTCAACATATAAATCGAATATTCTTTGTATGATTTCCAGCAAAGTATTATGATATCAAGTCAGGTAAATATATTTTACTACCGTGAGTAGTCAAATTGATTCTGTTGACTTGGTTTACAGCGTTATTGGAACCAGTCTTTATTAGGTTATTGTCAAATGGATATGAATATCCACCGGTGATTTGAAAATAACATTGATTTCAGGTTATAACTGTAGCAGATGAAATCATCAAAGGAAGAGATGAGTAACATAACCTAAAGTTAGTAACATAAACCAGCATTCATTTTGGCATTTAAAGGGACAAGCTGTATTTACCTGCGTGAGAGTGTGAGTCAGACTTTTGTGGATGTACAATCTATGCTTTTTTGAATATACCCATCCAAGCCTTGAATTTACAATTTGATGTAATTGCTGGTAACAAAAAATAGTGTCTGCATTATTATTTTGTAATTTTATATTTTTCTCTTTGGTTGCCATACTTCTGGAGATGGTGATGTCGGAGGGTGGATGAATCTTCACGGAATGAACGTAATAAGCTGTCTGAGCCGCGGCTTAATGAATCTTTATTCTGAGCGCAGAATGGTGGCTTGAGTAATATGGATAATGAAAGCTTGAGAATTATGTACTACTTGTTAATAAAATAAAACCAGCGTGATATTTTTTATATCTAAAACAAAATAAATTTTGAGTAATTAGACTTTCTTTGATAAAAATCAATGCTGCAGTTGAAGATGGAATCCTTTGTCGCTGTTATTCCAGTCAGTGGGGTTTTGAGCGACGGTGGATTTTCCTTATGTCGATTTTTTGTTTGACAACCAGAATGTTCAGCCCTTTGTTGCTCATTGTTTTGTTCTGATGAGAGCTTCTGGTTCCCTCTAGAAAGTGGTTACTGACTGGCAGAAAAAGCGGCAGACGCTCAGGAGTTGCGAAAAGTGGGTCACAGACGAATATGATGTTTTTTACCCAGAATAACTAAATGGGTAATTGCCAAGTGAAATCCTTCAAAAAAACAGTATGAGCACAAGAGACCCATTCTCAATCAGTTTTCAGCAAAATACACAAGTAATCAAGGCCACGTTTAGATCCATTATCTTCAGGTGGCCTGGTATGTAATTGCAGTATGAGTCCTGTCAAACCCAGGAATTTTAACCACTGTTCCGGTTCTTATCCTTATTTGCCAGAAGCACGATATGGCTAACTTTAACCTTAAATAAAACAAAATTTACCTTCTTGCTAGAGGAGAGTAAAAGGTAAATGTTTTGATATCTTGAGGGGATGATCATTGCGTACCAATTTGCCGCCTTTAGGGCAGTAGTTTTAAGATCTAAGGGGCAGACAGAAAAAGCGCGGACAGAAAAAAGTGCAGACAGAATAAAGATTATCCGGACAAACAAAGTTAGCACAATAGTTATTTTACAGAAAACTAAAAGGAAAAAAATACATGGAATGCCTTAATTGAGCTATGAAAATGCATATTAGATAAAAATTAATGTTACTCTTTCTGCCCAATAATGTCATATGTCCTTCAGGAAAAACAGATGAGCCACAAGAAACCCATTTCAACCATTTTCTTTCAAAAAAAGTTGTTATACTTGTCTATTCTAATACATCAGCCAGCCTCTGTGACTTTTGCAGTGCATGGTTCCCTGTCCTGTCAAAACAGATTTCTTCCTCATCTTCCAGTTCTTCCCAGTTCAGCTTTGAGAACGTTCTCAGCTTTAGTTGGCATGAGTTCGAATCTCCGACCGGCCAGTGAAGAACAAGAGGAATTTGTTTCTGGTGACAAATCATTTCAGATAAGTGGTTCTGATTTGCCGACGACTTGAGGTCCCAGGTTGCTAGGTAACCAATTTGTTCTTAGCCTCGTAAAAATAAATCTAATCCCACAGCCCAGAAGTTAATCAGCTCAGAGCTGATTAAACTAAGGTTTTTCTTCCAGTTCTTCCCTTTATCTCATCTTGGATTTATCCAGAGATCACAGACAACAAGAAGGTATGGCACGTCAGCTGCTTGGGGTTTAACCGAGGGAAATAGATAAACAGACAGATACATAGCTAGAGAGAGAGAGAGAGAGAGAGAGAGAGAGAGAGAGAGAGACCTGGCGGTAGGAAGAATGAGACCGTTAGACATAAAGTAGTAGGAGTTTCTTTTACCTTTGATGCGTATTACTGCAAGAAAGTTTCGTTTTTAAAAAGAAAAGTGAAAGTAGAGAAAAGAAACAATTTTAATAACGGAATGTGTCAAAATGCCTCCCAGAATTTATCCCTTAATTTTCGATTACGGAAACGACAGAGAGCAATCGTAGTCACTTTTACCGTTTGTACGAATATTTCTAATAGTTGCAATGGCTTTCCAACATCTCGATTTTCTCACACTTTCTTTTGATATATTCATCAGCCTACTTTCAGTCTTGATCCAAGGATGGGAAATGTATGAAAAAATCTTTTCTGAAGTGGGATTCGAACCCACTAGTCCAGAGTTCCACACAAGGTATTCATTTCAACTCATTATCTCTTACAGGTTGCATTTGTGCAAGAATCTCTGCTGGCATAAGGCCTACTTCATTAAAGCTAGTCAGTCACCAGCATGGTAATGAAGCCTTGTAATCACATAGGAAAAGAGTTAGATAATTCGACGAGGAAAATAAATAAGACAAAACAACTCATTCCGTTAAAGAAATTGGTCTTCTGCTTCAACTTTGGAGTTCGAGGCGAATTTCATCTGATTTTAAGTCTAGATGCATCACTAGTTTGTCTGTAGATTTAAAGTAAATAACCTTTCACTGGGAAGTAATGTCTGAAGTTAGTTATATCCTTAAGATTAGTTATATTAGTAAGAGATTATTTTCATCTGATCTTTTATTCTAAATTTCAGAATTAGTCTGAAGACGGGGTGAATCTCTCACAGTATGGTACAATACGCTGGGTTCGAAAACACGATAGATCTGTTGTTTTATATTAAAAATGGTGTAAGAACTATAAACCAGTACTTTTATTTCGGTATTAATCGAATTAGAAGTTTATTTCTCAAAATGAACAATCAGACCGAAGGATTTTCAGTTCTTGTAAAAATAAATATTTGGTAAAACATTTAATTCAACCAAAGATTATTATGTTTCCAGAGAAATAGCTTTGTGCAGCACGTGAATAGACTACATTTTGGGAAATATAATACTTTCTTTGTTTTAAAATTAACACTCACACTAACTATAGTTTTTTAAGCCTACCCATTTCTAGATAAATAATTTATTAATATATATATATATATATATATACATATATATATATATATATATATATATATATATATATATATATATATATATATATATATATGAAATTTTTTATATATATATATATACAATCATGAAGCTACAAATATATATATATATATATATCTCCGATGAGAATTATCACTGA
>NC_089793.1:59635934-59655934 GCF_040412425.1 Macrobrachium rosenbergii
TCCGGATAAAAGGTATGTCTATACGTCCAGATAAAAGGTATGTCTATACTTCCGGATAAAAGGCATGTCTGTTCATCCGTGTAAAAGGTATGTCTATTCTTCCGTGTAAAAGGCATGTCTATACCTCCGTGTAAAAGGTATGTCTATACATCCGCATAAAAACTATGTCTATGCCTCCGTGTAAAAACCATGTCTATAGATCAATGTAAAAGGTATGTCTATACATCCGTGTAAAATGTTGATGTATAATCATGAGCAACTATATCTGGGATTAATCACCTGAGGAAAGATGAACAGAGAGAGGGACATCGTCGTTACCAAGCGACAAAGTAAAATTCCATGTGGAGCCATTAAGCCTCTCGTCACGGAGTTCCTAAACTTTTCGAATCTTGAAAGGAGTCGGGATGATTCAGTCTTGTCTCTCTCTGTTGCCGCTTTCCCTTGCAATTGCTCGGCTTCCGTCGCTCTCTTCTCTCTCTTCATTTAGCTTCCTGCTGCTCCCCTCCTCCATTTACCGTCCTCTGTCATTCCTCAACACTTTCTTCTTAAACCCTTGTTCTTCTTCTCCTCCCTTCTTTATCTCTCTCTATGCATATGCTACAGTTCTTTCTTTTTCTGTCCCTCCCTTACACTCCGCTAACAACTTCCCCTTCTCATTTCCTTCCTCTCCTCCTGCTCTTCTCTTCCTTCTTCTGTGCTTCCTTCCACAAAGGACATATAAGGCTTTAACACTTTCATCCCTTTCCACCAATCTGATAAACAGTACTATCGAGTGGGACTATTTTTAGTTTTCTGAAAAGAAAACTATTGTGCCGGCTTTGTCTGTCCGTCCGTACTTTTTTTCTGTCCGCGCTTGTTCTGTCCGGCCTCAGATCTTAAAAACTACTGAGGCTAGAGGGTTGCAAATTGCTATGTTGATCATCAGCCCTCCAGTCATCAAACATACCAAATTCATCCCTCGAGCCTCAAGTACTTTATTTTATATAAGGTTAAAGCTAGCCATAATCGTGCGTCTGGCAACGATATAGGCCAGGCCACCACTGGGCCGTGTATAAAGTTTCATGGGTCACGGCTCATACAACATTATACCGAGACCACCGAAAGATAAATCTATTTTCGGTGGCCTTGATTACACGATGTACAGAAAACTCAATTGAGCCAATGAAACGTCGGTGCATTTTTTATTCGTTATTTACGCTCACAATAAGTACTTCTTTCGGTGTCAATCACACCGTCCTCAGGTGAGGGGTACAACTAAATCTACCTGGGTCCCTAATCCCACGTCCAGCACCCTTTGCCTCTTGGTGGATGGCAGGACGTAGTGTCATACTGTCTGGACGTTTTATCGAGACAAGCAATAATAGTAACTGGTCAACAAAATACAAACCGGAGGCTGCTGATCGCAGAAACGATATCGATAAAATTAAAAAAACCCACCCTGAACGTCGAGAAGGCGTCACAATACGCCCTACTATCCACCTGGAGGCATAGGGCGCTGGTCCTGGGTAGCAAGGCGGGATTTCTGATGACCTTGTAGACAGAGCACATGGCTTACTCAATAAGCACAATGACCAATCAGTAGACCGAGGTCCTGTCTAGTTGAATGACGAGCTTTTAACAGACGGTCTACTCAGGCTAAATGCAAACGAACGACGAATTTGAAACATGTTTTATCTCACGGTAGGTAGCCTACAGAAGAAGACACACGCCTATGAGAATGCGAATAAGAGGTATTCTAATAATTTCTTGCATGTAAATTACATGAGTAGGTTTGTATTGGCGGGAAGGTTATAACGTGGCATGATAGCTAGCCTATGGTATTGTGTTTTTTTTCCAGAATACTCTGCATATTTATATAATTTTTTCTTGAGCATGCAAATAATTGTATTACCTCAGTGTTTGGGCACTTTCGGGACTTAGCTATTTAGCTAAATAACTTATCCAGCAAAAGTTTAAAATCCCATTCAGTTCCAGTCATCCCGTGTTGTTAACGAACGCTAGGCTATATATGGCTAGACTAGGCATACATTTTTTTTTTCATTATTGGGCACTGTAACGATAATTAGATAGAATGAATAGATAAAGGTTACAATAAAAGAATAATTTCTGACTGAATTGGAATGAATGTGTGCTTAAAAGAAGGTTAGTAAAATAAAATACCTAGCGAATCAGTAGCATAGGCCTAGCTTCATCGTTCCGCGCTTTATGTTTTAGAGGTAAACAATAATTGGTATTATAATTAACTTATTTCCGTACACATGCAGCGAAACTGCACTTAGAATAAAATTGAATGACAAGAAATCATTGTGATTTGAATACTTTTTAAGCATAGATCTAAGAATGGTCTGGGCCATACTAATAAGTTCAATTATAATGGCTGAAACTCATCGTTCGTTTGCGTTTGATCTGAATAGAATGCTAGATGCAACCTAGTCTTTCGTGTGCTTGCGTTGGTATATATCATGAATAAAGAACGATGTGTTCATGAATTACATCAGAAGGAGCGAGGGTTCTTTTCTATATAAACATTCAAATGCGTTCTTGGAAAAATAGTTTAATATTTATCACAATGAGCCAACGATTTCGGAACACTGAAAGTCAGTCACTCACGTGCTGCCCATGTACAAGTGCCATACCTTTACCTGCGAGTGAACAGATGAAATGAAAACGACTATAATTATCGATGATTTCCCATAAAAATTTTATCTCGAGAAAAAATCTACGAGCAAAAAATAACTAAATGTCAACATACCCGACCCTTCCTCCCACCCACGCAAGGAACAGTAGCCTCTGGGCCGTCAATCGGATTTTTTTTGTCAGTGTGTGTGTGTTACCGAAGTGTGTCGTCAACCAGCTGTGTTTCTACTTTATTGTGCTTGTATCATGAATGTGTAACATGTCTGAGAAGCGTACCATTCATGGTACAGTCCGTGTAACTGAGTGTACACAAGGTGGGGCTGAAAACAAGTGAAATTTTGAAGCAAATTGGCATAGGTGAGAGAACTGTAAGACGGCTTGTTGCCAAGTTCATGGCGTCCAGCTTGGGTGGGGGTCTACTCTGCTCTTGGTCATGGACCCCCGTAGGCTTTCTCGTCGCGCTCTCATACTTAGGAAACGGCATATAGACCGCCAGCCTCGACCATTATGGTGCAAGGAAATTAAAAAAACATAATATTCAACTGCTTGGCTACGTATTCACGCGCACCATTCAGACACACCAAAGCAGAGGAAGGATGCAGGAGGCTACTTTTCACGGGTGTGAAGGTGGGAAGGTGGGGTGGAGGTGCCTCATAGTGATAAGCTGGGGCCCAAACATGTTGCACTCTCGGTCAAGTTCTCCCAGTATGTTATGGTGTGGGGGTGTTTTTTGGTATGGGTACCGGGGGAATTTAGTGTTTCTTTCCAATGCTTCCAAAGAGCGAGAACGTCAACAGAAATTTTACCTGATGCCGTTAGGGGAGGGTTTCGAATCTTCGTCTTGAGAAATCAGGCGATATCCATTCTACGGCAGGGTGGTGCAAGGTGCCATGCCGCCAATTACCTCACTGATTCACTCTCACTCTCCCCAATTATTACGTCACTGATTGGATAAACGATTGCCAAACTGACTATATTGGGTCTTGGCCAGGCAATTCCCCAGATTTGTCCTCAGTAGAAAACCTTTGGGCAGCGATCAAGTCTTGTAGAACGGGAAGAGGACAAGACAACACTCTACAAATTCCAGACCGCCAAGCACTCGATCTGGCACAGCTTTGAACCTCCTCCACCCCTGCGGAATTTGGCGAATTCCGTCCCCCCAAGGCTTAAGGTGGCGCTGAAACGAAGGAAGGGCCTGCGAAGCATAATAGATGCATGGGTGAGTGTTAATTATTTCTTTTAGCTTACGCTTGCCATTGTTTCTTTTAGACCAACTCACCTGAAAAAATTATCATATTTAGATGTGGCTACAATTCAAGTGTATATATATATATATATATATATATATATATATATATATATATATATATATATATATATATATATATATATATATATATATATATATATATATATATATATATATTTATATATATGTACTGTGTATATATATATATATATATATATATATATATATATATATATATATATATATATATATATATATATATATATATATGGGTATTAGTATGGTGTTTGTAATAACTATCTTTCCTCTAACTTAATCGGTCATCCATCGAACGTAATTTGAGAATATAGCGACAAGATTTTCAATGTACCAGTGGTGTAATAAATACCTGAAGATTTTCATCTTAAATTTGTATTTGTGTCACGAAATCCTTTGCTGCATTTCGATCCAGAAAGCCATTTCTCTTTTGAAGCCACAAATTATACAGTTTTCAATTATGGTTAGTTATGAATAATAATATTGACATCAGAGTATGAACACTTAGCCCACTCTTGCAGCTTGGTCTTTATTTATCAATGAAAGTAAATAGTTACCACGATCGCTGTTTATCAGTCAGAGGGCTTGACGATGTGATTGAGTTTCCTATTCACTGGGATTCACAGTAGTGGTCTCTTTAGAATTCATTTTACAGATGACTTTTCAAGTCACAAATTGCATTGAATGCACTTGAGGGCATTGATGGATTTTGGTTCAAACTAGGTATAATTATTATTTGCTGTTACTAATCAAGAATATGTTCACAAATGTCAGTGTACTGCAATTTTTCAGTTGTATTGTATGGATAGTGGTCTGTGACACCCCGAACTGGGAGATTTTTGTTGATAAAATAAGATATTCTCTTAACGTAATCTGATGTCTATATTTTGGTGTATTCTGGAATACCTTTCCTCCATCAATGTATACCTGCAGGGTTAACGATGAAGTAACTCGTCGAAGAATTTATTTAAAATAAAAAGGGAATTTTTAAGATACTAAGATATCGGCTTTGGTATCTCTAATTTTTATGATACGGGGTTCATGCAGATTTGTCCTCAGAAAGTATGATTGGAATTTAAAGTGGGCTGACAATTTACACACAAACACATATATATACAGTATGTATATGTATATATATATATATATATATATATATATATATATATATATATATATATATATATATATATATATATATATATATATATATATATATATATATATATATATATTGGTTAGTGGTATGTGACGTCCCAGCCTTAACATCATTTTGAAGAGAAAGTAAGATGATCTCTGAACGTAATCTGATGTCTATATTTTGGTGCACCTATTCTCGGAAAATCTCCCCTAGTGTTTACTTCAGGGTTAACGATAAATCATCTTAGAGGAATTTATTTTAAAATATAAAGAGAAAAATTTAGGGGTCTAGGATGCCAGCTTTGGTACTCTAATTTTATGATATGGGATTCGTAGGAAAAAATAATTTTTTTCATAACATTAACCAATGCTGCAAAGAATTTTTATATGATATCCGGCTCAGAATTTATTTATATTTTAGTTTTCTGTAAAGAAAATTATTGTGCCGACTTTGTCTGTCCGTCCGCGCTTTTTCTGTCCGTACTTTTTCTGTCCGCACTCAGATCTTAAAAGCTAGTGAAGCTAGAGGACCGCAAATTGTTATGTTGGTCATCCACCCTCCAGTCATCAAACATACCAAATTGTAGTCCTCTAGCCTCAGTAGTTTTTTTTTTTTTTTTTTTTTTTTTAGGTTACAGTTAGCTTTGATAGTGCATCTGGCCACCACCGGGCCGTGGCTGAAAGTTTCATGGGCCGCTGCTCAGCAGCACTAAACGCTGTACAGAGAACTCGATTGCGCCGAAGAAATTTCGGCGCATTTTTTACTTGTTTTCTTGTCATTTTACTCGGTATCAATGAGGGAAATAGGTAGTGGATTAAAGCATAAATCCTGGAAAGTGTAGCGATAATAACAGTTCTTGTAAAGGCAGCAGAACTTAAAATCTGCACTTTTAATATAGTATAAGAGAGAGAGAGAGAGAGAGAGAGAGAGAGAGAGAGAGAGAGAGAGAGAGAGAGAGAGGAGAGGGATAACGAAAATTAAGTCTTTCCTAAAATCGTTCTCAGACCCTAAAAGATATAGAATTCGAACAAAATTTTAAATTCCATTGCAAATACAGACGTTATCATTTAATGCAAATTAAGAATGGACGATTTCCCATGGAAATTGTGGCATTGCTTTTTGCTCGTAAATAAAAACGTCGCTCAGAAAGATGGAATTGCTCTATTTTCAAATTAATTATGACATTTATTTCCGCATGTATTGATATGCTAGCCAGCCTGGTTTTTTTTTTTTTTTTTTTTTTTAGATCGCTACACATTCTGAAAAACGTTTTACATGTAAGACAATGTTAAGCTTTGAGACAATATTATGAAGCGAAATAGTTTTCAGATTCTTAAATTAACGTTGCAATGAAAGATTAGCCATTGCAAATTATGAGCTGAATTCACCTCACTGACGAAGATAAAATGCAACTGAACCTCATTTAATGAAATTATTAGGAAGATGCTAAGGTCCATTTTCGTAGTTAATTTCATACGCATAACCAATTGTTAAGAAAAAAAAAACATAATTTTCATACTGAAATATCCAACAAAATCATAATAGGAAGCACTGACACGAATTAAGTTTGTAATGATAAATATGGAGGATAAATTTTTTTTGATCATCTTATTTTAGCGTCCAAGGTTTTCAACTGCTTGTAATTTTCAATAAACTAGATAACATCGACATTAACTAGTAGGTAGACACCATGAAGAGTATTTATATTATTGAAAACTAAATATTTTTTTTAAATATAACAGCGATAAGAGGAAGACATTTAAAAGATGACTTACAAATTCCCACCAAAGGAACAGACTCGCGTGAATAGGTCTTTGTTATATTTCGTCCTATATAAAAACAAAAATTCATTTATTACAATACTTATGACGCTGTCAGCTCTGCATCGTGACTGAGTTATTTTAGCAGACTCGAAAATAATGATATTCACCTTTGCATTCAGGATACTAACTCAGCATGGCCCGTGCAGAAAAATATTAATTCGAGGCAAGTGAAAACTGATGGGATTAATTTACAAGAGTGATGGCGGTGCATGAGCAACTCTGGCTGAGTAAGATCTGGTCTACCGGACGGGAAAAGTCCGGAGGGCCACATCAAACCTTTTAATCATTTCGACATCCTCTCCATACTTGAGCAAAAATCATTTGCTGCTAAAAACCGCCTCAATCAAAACCAGTCACCAGCGTCAGAAGGCAATTAATTCTGTATTTTATTATTTCTTTGCCAGGAAAATATAAAAAAAAGGGATAACATGATTAAATTTTGAAAGACCTTAGACATTCTTCATGTCTTTCATGTATTTTTTTTTAATTCTTTTGCAACAAATCATTATTGACCAAGTCTCTTAGACATTATATGCATATATACGAAGTGAATATGAACACCATGTATACGTGTTCTTTCGCTGAGAGGAATCCAGGTTGCTTCTCAACCTTTCAGACAGAGAAACCTTGATAGAATAAAGAACATCGAACTGTATTTGAAACTTTAGGTTAAAAGTGGTTCCATAGGGAATACATCCGAGGTGTAGTAGTAAAAGGAAATATTAGTTTAAAGAGAGAGAGAGGAGAGAGAGAGAGAGAGAGAGAGAGAGAGAGAGAGAGAGAGAGAGGAGAGAGAGAGAGAGAGAGAATATGTTATTTTTTCATATTGAGGTTTTGCCATGAAAAGCACGCAATCTAGATTTCTAATGAACAACTTGAATAAATTTTTCATGTACGCTGTTATCAACGCCTTTGAAAGATGAAGAGCTTCAGTAACTGCCTTTTTTTTTTTGGTAGAAGCTAGAAGAACAACACTTTTAATAGATGAAAATTGGCGAGAACATTATCTTTATAAATTACCCATATTAGTGACATCTGTTATAGAAAAGGTGAAGTCGTTTTGAAAGCTCTTACCACTTACAGACTAAGCCTTTCAATAGTTAATTCAGATATTATACGGATTGTACTACAAAAATGCTGACAAAATATCAAGCACGATAAAGAAGTCAAACAGTAAGTAAAAACAGTCATCTTTGCAATCATAGAATACTAAGAGAGAAGAAATAAAAAAAAATCGGAAAAATTTTCAAACTTTATTCGAATTGTACAACTACTTGTATTTGCTTCATTTTCACATGCATTCGAAGAGAT
The DNA here is from genome assembly GCF_040412425.1 of Macrobrachium rosenbergii. Lineage (NCBI taxonomy): Eukaryota > Metazoa > Arthropoda > Malacostraca > Decapoda > Palaemonidae > Macrobrachium > Macrobrachium rosenbergii. The sequence goes on from NC_089793.1 coordinate 59,644,129, forward strand.
CAAAGAAGATAAGAGGCTTATTTATGTCAGGCCACAAAAGCCTAGTACGAACTGAAAGTAATATGACAAAGAATTAGGTTCACCCAGAGGCCTCTGCCTAAAGTCTGATGATATCAAGGAGCAAGGACGTCGCGTCATACTTTCCAGGCAATCTATTGAACTCAAGTTTAGGATACTTTACCCATGCAACGCATAAGTGCTAGGTAAGAAATTATAAAATAATTATAATTATCATAAATTTGTAAAAGTAAAGGTTTATAATAATCATAAACTATTATATTCATTCATTAGAATTATTACGTGGTAAATACAGTACTGCGGCATCGAGCCGATTTCAAATAATTCTAAGTTTCTGTGGGTTTCTCGAAGTTCATCCGAGTAACAAATATCTAGTAGTGACATCAATGTATTTGGACCTCCTAAGCATGATGTGTGAGAAGCATCTACAGCGTATAAAATGTAGTATTTAGACCCATAACAGTTTGAAGGACTTGGCATAGTTTTTTAAGTGGAGAGGATACCGATATAGGTAAGTACTTTGTCTTTAAAAAGGGATTGTGCTTTTCCTTAGCAATTAGTCACTCCCACTTGCTATTCATGATTCTACATTTACCACTGAAAAACCAGCAAATAAAAACAACTTTGTTTTAACAGTTCTGTTATATTGCTGTATTTCATATCCTTAGAATTTAGAGGTAAATTAGTCCCATCTTCAAAGATTCTGATAAACTATGTTCTGGAGATCTCGGCTTGCTCTTGTACGCAAACCAATAATTTCCTTCCCTCGAGAACCCCCCAGGGTCAAATAAGTAACCTGCAATGGATTAGTCTGTTTTGCATTGGAAGTAAAGAACGTCTCTTAAATTATCAAATCATGTCTCAAACAAACTGTATCGCATTGAATTACATTTTATTTTACCAAACTCATGGCGTAGGAATAGTGTCCAACCCTTTCTCTATATTAAGCTACTCCTTTCACGAGATATTTTTTAAACTTCACTGCTGTCATAATTCGTATTCCTGATCTATTACTTTTAAAGTGGAAGATATATGAAGATGACATCTTTGAGAAGATCAATTGAATGTCCAAGTCGGTAATTAATGAAGAACTTTTTTTGGCGTGAATGGCTAAAAACACACTTCGTTAACCTCGCTCTGAAAAACCGAAAAGTTGAAAAATTATATCTTTGGACATAATGATGTTTTTAGAATCAGTGTTTGTGGAAAGAGCACTCATTGAAATAGGCTAACTGTATAAGTGTTTCGGTTCAACTCAATGCTGGGAACCCGAGCTCCTTGAAATGTAATCAGAGTTATATTTTGGATGTTTAAAAGCAATTGCGCTGTTCATAATTATTTGTGAAGAAAGTTCTTTCCGAAGCAAAACGTGTATTTTATAATGACGAAAAGAAAGCTTAGAACAAAGAAAAGAATGAGATCATTAACATTCTTTCTGTCTCTGATTCGGAAAAAAATTGCGAAATTGTAACTGGTATTAACTATAAGTTTGTTTTCGGACTTGGTGATGCCCTTAGCAGAAGGCGTCCAGTATTTTATTTAAACGAAAAACTTATTTTTGTAGGTATAAATTATGTCTTGTAAAAACTGCAATACGTCTGACGTTGGTGGAACAGCAAGGGATTTGGATGGTAGGTTAGAGGAGCACAGAAGAGACAAATGAAGGCAGGAGTGTGGTTGTCTTACTTAGTTGGCATGACAGGATCTCCACCATTGTTGAAAACAGAACTTTCTGAAAAGTGAATCTCGTAAATGAAAGGAATGTCTTTGGAGAAAAAGTATCAAGCAGCATTGGCCAGGGGAAAAAGAGTAAATTCTTTCAAGAACCGACTCCTTACAAACGGCCAAGAAGCAGACTTCTGCAAACCACAGTTCATCGCTACCTCTAAGAGTAGGACTCTTGTATTCCAGAAGTCTATGAACGTGTGAGGTGAGAATCATCCAAATATAGGTTTTCTAGTACGCATTAAGGAGAGGCCATAAAAACCAATTTCATGTCATTATTATCATTTTGCTATCAGTATGTTCAACATGTGCTTTCCGTTTACGTAGTATAGGGAAATTATCAGAAAATAATGAACGACAATTAGGTGTCAACTTCACAGCATAACTGACATATCTATTTCAAATGATTATACAACACACAAAACAGAATTACGTTGGTATATCTAAGGCACATGTCTCTGTGAGGGTGCGTGTTTTTTGTGTGTGTGTGTGTGTTTGTGTGCATATGCCTATGTTTGTATGAAAGAGAGAGAGCAACTATTATTCATCAACACCAAAAAGCTTTGGGTTATACGACTAGGAAAAGAAGCAAATATCAAGAAATAAGGTTTGAGGAGAGACAGAGATGAGCACAACAAAACCCATCGGTTATTCGCTCGAGAAGAGTAATCGAAGGATTTGTTCGTTCAAATCCCACAGAATGAGATTTCCATCAAACTTTATTATATGATGACAAAAAGGAATGGAGTTAATTCAGCCAAGTCAGTCTCCGCTTTCACATGACTCCCACCAGTCCCCTTACCTACTCCCCCACCTACAACTCCACCCCAACACCAACCCCCTCCCCCATTTGTCTTGGAGCCTCCCCTTCCTCTTCTTCGCTGTTAGGCTATTTATTCTCTCTCCCTCGTATCTCTTTATCTTATCTCGTCTTTTCTTTCATCTTTCTTTTCCTTTTTCTCTCTTTCCCTTTTCTTCCTACTGATCCTAATCCTTTCTCACTGGAGGACATAAAAATAAAGTTATACTTTATTCTGGCTATTCATTGCCATCTTAAATTATCTGAGGCTACATGAATCCTGGGAAAGTTAAAAGAACATTAACTCTCAGAGAAAATGCAAACACAAAATGTGTAAAGGAGGTTTCTGCAAATGAATGAGTATGTATATATATATATATATATATATATATATATATATATATATATATATATATATATATATATATATATATATATATATATATATATATATATATATATATATATATATATATGTGTGTGTGTGTGTGTGTGTGTGTGTGTGTGTGTGTGTGTGTAAAAATAACCGAAACGACAGATGAGTGTCTAATCCATAGTTTTCAAGGTTGCTGTGATGAATAGTGACACTCCCAATGCCCTTGAAGTCCAAGTTCAGCCCCGATAGGAACCGCTTGGGTGAGAAGGGGTGAAATATATAATGCCAAAATTGTTGGGCAATGCAAATGAAGCTACTATCTCAACAGTAAAGGGAGAGAGTGAGAGGGAGAGGAAGTGAGGGAGAGTGTATATATATATATATATATATATATATATATATATATATATATATATATATATATATATATATATATATATATATATATATATATATATATATATATATATATATATATATATATATATATATATATATACTGATTCTGTTTAAAAGAATTACATTACTACTACAATCAATAACACCATGGAATCTGGGTCCCATCCAAAGACTCCCTTGCAATTACTAAAGTTCATGAAATGATGCACGTTGAATAGCCTGCCGCAATAGGCAGTGCTTCTTCCAAGCAAGATGGCTGATAGGATAGCGAGGTTTTAGCAGATGACACGTCCCTGGAAATAGATTTCCCAGATAAGAACTTGTACATAGAAGATTCGCTCAGCAATAATCTATCACCATGGAGGGCTAATGTACTCTATGTTAATGAGCAAGAGATTATTTCATTACCAACTTCAATTAATATGGGGAACAAGCAGGCTAGCATATAAATAAGGGATTTTATTTTGAGGCGATGACAACTTAAAAAGATAATGAGTGATTGTAGTGAGAGAGACAGAAACTATTACTTGATTGTTAAATTCAGACTCACTGGGCAAACCAATATTGCGACGTGCACTCCTGCAATTGAGCTTGGTCCAATATGCCTTCCATCAACATCTTAGGGACGACTTGAAGCCCAGGTCTCTTTGTGACCTCATATTATGTGGGGTACTGTGCCAAGACAAAGGGGGAACAGCCTGAGGTTCAGCCTCTAGTAGCTCACACATCTGCTCTGAACAATGGCTTGAGCAGGGCTCCTTTCCTCGGCTCCTTTGTGACTGTTTTTTCGTCCATATGCCTTCCAGCTATGGAAGCAGTGACTTGCCCGAGGGAGGTATGCCTCCAATCCTGAAAGCAACCAAGATAACAGCAAAAGGAAGAACACAGGGATATAGGTCTTAGGACAAGGGTATCTAAGGTGAATACTGGCATGCTTATTCTCCCCCCACCTCCCCTATGACTAATCTCATGTTTTTCCCTGATCAGTCCCTTCTCTCAAAAAAACTGTGCTAACTACCACTTTGTAGATCGGTCTGGGGTCACCGTTCTACCCTACTCATGCTGTCCTGTCTTCAAGGGAAATTGATCTCTAAGTAAAAAAAAAAATAAAAAACAGAGAGATGAGAACAACATATATTTGTGACAGCTCCCACTTTTAAGCAGGCATTCACTCCCTTTCGGGCGTGAAGGCCTGTGCTAAAACAAGCTCCCCATCTTGGTTACGTTACTTCCCTCCCTGAATGGGTCTTGCTCATGCAATGCAGCTAACTAAAGTGATCTACCTAACTGCTAGGATGGGGAGATGAGCTTCACTAGCTTGCTTAACGTAAGTTCCCTAACACTAATCTCAAGGTGCCTGTGAGTATTTAGCTATCTATCTCTGTCGGCACTGTCAATGTATGCCTAGTCAAGTTTTACATTTAATGGCATTCTGTTATCAACATGACATATTATCAGACTGCTGCAGCACTGGCTTAAGTGATCTAACTACAATGCAGTATTGTTACAAATTATAGAATTCTTAGGCTAAGATACACACAAACATAAATTAACAACCTGCATGAGTGCCTAGGAAACGTCCTTCAGTTTCTGAAGCTAGAGGGCAGTTCTAGCTTATTCCATCTTATTGACAGGGTAGTGGAACCCATGAGTGAGGTATCCAAGCAACCTCTGGATTTGGTGCCTGCTATATTTTACTAAGTGAGACACTGTGCTAAGTGTGTCATGAGCGCACTTGCTCTGACCTATGGAATAATGGTTTACTCTTTACTCTGTTAACAAAATTAGGTTAATTATACTTATAAGATGTACTATCACTACCTTATAAGATCCTGACTCAGATGTTATGCATGGGTTCACTTGATGCAGAAATCACTCAGGCTACTTCCTCTGGGTAAGTGCCAGGATCACTTTGTGATGGGAAAGGCACCATGCCCCCAAGTGGGCAATAAGTGCCAAGGAGAGCTTTTGACTCTAATAAGCTAAATGGATCTCTTCTGTCCTTTTTTCTTCTTCCTCGGGTTCCTCCAAGGTCTGTCTATGACAGGCCTAGGAGGTGTTAAGGGCACTGACTCTGAGGAAAGGCCAGAAGTGCTACTGGGAGTGAAGTCAGGGGTAACCCTAGGGGCTACTAGGAGGGTCCCTACTTTGGCTGCTGCGACAAGCGAAGCAAGGGTAGTAACAGCTTCTGTGTACCAGCAGGACAATTCCTGGTTGACCATAGAAGGTCTAGTAGTTTGGTCTGCCAGAGGGTCATCCTCTGAGGATGGGATTGATGGGGAAGAAGGATTATTGGGTGCTGGAGGCTCACAATTTGCAATGACCAACTCAGTTAGGTTTGGTAGGTCTCCTGAAGGAGGATTAATGACAGGATCTGGCACTGGCACCAAGTCAGAGTCCGGCACGGGTAATTTTCGGTATTTTCTCAACATCCATAGGGGATGGAGAGTGGCACTGCTCAGGGAGCTCCAGTGGCACTGGCTGAGTTAGGTCAGGTGATCCTGACGAGGAACCCGGCGGTGCAAAGAACTTAGGTGGGCCTCAGACAGAGATTCCTGTCCTAGGGGGAAGTCGAACCTCCTGGAATGCTTCTGGTTTTGGTGGCCACTGTCTGTAGCTTGTAAGGGCATCCCGACCAATAAGTGGAGTGCCCCTTCATTTTGCACATCTTATAGTGGTGCTAGCATATGGTAGCTTCCTTTTGCTGTGAGGGAGGAAGTTTCTGGTGGCTGTCCTTTCATGAGGAAGGAAGACTCTGCTAGGATTTGTGCTGGTAGTGCCCCTTCCTTCAACTACTTTGTCAGGTGGAAGGTGATTCTGTTGATGATGACACGCCTTCCCAGGTGGCTGTGTTCTTTTCTGGTGATGCTGCAGTCGATGCCTCCCTTGTGGAGGTAGCCAGGCATTGCAGGGGCACTGGAGGAGGACATCCCCAGAGGAGGTCTCGCCCCAAAAGGAATTCAACTCCATGCCTAATTTTACTTTCCATGCTAATGCGGTGAGGTTGAGTGCCCCAAGGTGTCGTGACCTGGAGCTCGACTGTGGGAATGGACTTGGCATGGTCCTCTACTCAAGGCATCATCTAACAAGTCTTCTCATCCCCAGTGGCACTGGCTGGCACTCAGGACCAGTCAATCAGACAGATGTTTGATGCGGTGTCCACAGTAACTGGCAGATCAATTAGAGAGCTAGAGCCATCCAGGGGTGATACTGAGATAGTCTGAGTTTCCACCCTCTCAGGGTGAGAAATACCAGTTGGCCATGCCGAGGCGGACGTTGCACTGATCAAGTTGGCATGTTTGGTAGAGGTAACATGCTTTGGGCTGGCAGGATATCTGGCACTATAATCCAGCAGCACCACAGCCTCTCCAGTGGGCCTTTGGATGGGCTTGCTTACCTATGGTGACTGTTGGTGGAGAGGATTACTTATCAGTAGATAGAGAGGCATCATTCAGTTTCTTAGAAGGGTTTTGAGGGTGCTTCTTGATAGCTCCCCTTCAAAGTGGCACTCAAATTTGGAGTGTCCAACCTTATTACAGTAATTGCATACTGGCCTGGAGGGGAGTCTGTTCTTTGGGTGAGCTGGCCCAAGAGACGTCCGGGTGGTACTATGCATCGGTGGGACGTGCTGGAAGACTGGTTACAGGTCTCCCAAGGATCACACATATGACAGCCTTCCATGAGTGTTATGGGCTGTTCATCGTTGAGATACACAGAGAGGGGCCCCAGGAGCACACTGGAAGAAATCTTCCAGAATCATGATATTAAACAGTTCTTCGAACTCAGCGCACATCATGGAGTCTAGCCAGAGCTGACCAGGTCAGGTCTTGTGGTAGGCCCATTTGGCCCAGGACTGGCCGATTTCTTTTGGGAGAGCCCTAAACCTTTGTCTCCATTTCTCTGGGGTTATCTCATAAGCCTTAGTAATCACCTTCCAAACTTCCTCCATGTTTCCCCTGGTACCACTATCCAGCAAGCAGAGGGCGGCCTTTGATTTTCCTTCCATATGCTTGGAGAGAAGTAAGGACATCCCCATCTCTGTGGTACTGTAGTTTGCAAAGAGTGTTCTACTTCTTCCAACCACGCCTCTGGCTTGTCTTCAGTCCACTTTGGTATCAGGGAATTGATCCTGGATATAGGAGGATTAGGTGGAGCAGGTGTGGGGTTAGAAGTTTGTTGTAGGGCTAGAGCTTCGGCACTGTCCTTTCGAGCCTTCTCCAGCTCGAGCTCCTTTTCCTTCAGTGCCAGTTCATACCTCCATTGTTCTTGCTGGTGTCTCCATTGTTCTTCCTTCTTCTTCTTTTGTTCTTCTCTATCTACCCTCTCTCTTTCTTCTGTGGCCTCTTTCTCCTTCATTTGCTCTTCTCTTTTGCTTTTGCTTCTTCGTGCTTTTTTGTCTTTTTCTTTTCCCCGTTCATACCGTCTTTGTTTCTCTTTTTTTGTTAGTGCAGCAGATTGCTGTAAAAATCGTTCAGATAGTGAAACAAGCATGAAATTTTGCTAACAAACATTCCTAAGACTACGCTCTCTTAGAAAAGGGCGCACACCTGAAAATCAAGATGGCGGCTATTTTTCAAAATGGCCGCCATCTATGTTGAGATTCACTGGTTTGGGAGCATCTATTGGATGGAATATGCCAGCTTTTTTTTTTAAACCTCGACTTTTAGGTTATAAAAATGTTCCATACCACACATTTTATTGAAAACCCTTACTAAATGAATTGTAACCAAGATGGCGTACACAAAATGGTTGCCATAAACTTTTTTTTTATCCACAGCGCTAGCAGACATAGAGACCAACTGTTTTTATTTAATGGTATATTCATGTGATCAGACAGTTTAACTAATATGCTATTTTCAACTGAAATAGTAATGGTATGGTCACATACAACATTGTGTCTAAGACTGTAACCATAAAAGAAAAGAAGAGAAATACGGACTAAACGCAACCAATCTATGTATAGGTCTCTCAACCTACACCTTTGAAAAATTTGAGGATAAGAAGGTAGGCATAGCATGACACGTTGGATGCTCAAGCAGATTATCTACTGGAAAGAGAGGGCAATATTTATCTAGACTTCACATTTGCAAGTGCACAGAGCTGTGCAGGAAGACCCAGCTTGTAGCACTTGCACCTTTGTTGACAGCCTGCTTTGCATCCACATTTGGTAAGCTGTTGGCAAACTCTTGGCTAAGGGCGAGTTGGTTGTCCAGAGGACTTGCCATGCTTCACCAGACTTTTGCCATCCCCACTCAGCAGGGTTCTCTGGCTGTGGCTGACACTGGTGGCCTGCCCCCCACACAACCAGCCTGGCACGCAGCACGCTTGGTGTGTTGAGGAGAGCACCCTGGTTGGTGGAATGGCCTCATATGCCCTTTGTTTTCTGGCAAACATATCAAGTCTAGCCTCATCCACAGTGCCAGCAGTGCTGGATCTTTCATACATAAGTATGACAAACCTCTCCAGGACCTTCAGGTCACTCTCTTCCACTCTGAGAGGGTAGTGACTCAGTTTGGAGAACACAGTGGAGGCCTCTGGAAAGATGTTCCATGTCTGCCAGGCGGTCTTCTTGCCCTTGCTCCGGAAGGCTGACACTGTATCACAGCCTGTGAACGCATGGAAGAAGAGCATGCCATTCACCTTCTCCTGGCTCCAGAGTTGCACAGGTCATGCACAGCAATCCAGCGCAGGCTCTGGCCTTGGCCAAATGCCACCCATAGCTTCTTCTAGCCCTAGATTGTGGAGAGTGGAGAAAGCACTGACTGCAACGACAAGAACATCTGTGTCATTTGCTTTAACCGTGATGGTCTTGGCTCCATGTTCTGTGGCATATTTGGCATGGAGAAAGATGCGGGTGTCAGCTTCCTCATGAGAGCACTTTTCCAGTCCCTGAAGACTAGCCTCATGAGTGCTGAGGACAGCAGACCCTTTCGTGGCAATGACAACATTTGTGGCAGACATCTGGGCAACTTTGTCTGCCAGGAACTGGGAACAACTCTGTCTTGTTGGCATCGTGTCTTAGGAAATTGCGCCAGTTGATGGAATTGTGTTCTTGTCTGTCACCTTGCGCCTTCCTCCTTGACCACGTTGAAGCCTGGTCTCAGCTTTGAGGCTGGATTGTATACATCAAATACAAGATGTGATGATGTGTACTTGCTGCTATAGGATTGTATCACAGGCAAGAAGTCGCAAAGTGCATAGCCCTCAAAGGTCTTTCCTTTCTTTGGTGGTCAAGCATGGACCAAAGCTGATCCATCTACAATGAGGACATCAGTCTTTGGTTCTTTGTCTTCTAGTGTAACATGACTCTCCAGGACCGAGGTCAGCTGAGACTTCTGACATGTGTACAGCCTACCACCCTCACTAAGGGAAGCTGGGAATGTTTGATTCTCGTGCTGGAAGAATTCCTGCAGATCACATTCACGGCTCTGACAGGATATAAATAGCTTTGAGAAAAGCTGGCAATCCTCCTTCAGAAGTTTCTGCTTTGACTGTTCTACAGGAGCAGCTTCTTCTCTTGCCTGAAGAAGTCAGTTCTGTTCTTCTTTATCGGCTCATAGAAGGAGACTGCATTGTTTGCCAAAGAGTCTGAAAACTTCTGAAATTTAGTGCGGCCTCTGTCAAGGTGTGTCTGTAGAAGTTCTGCTGAGCTGGGGTGGGCAATGTCTTTGTTGTCAATGGAATACAGATCCTGGCTCTTCCTGAAAAGGACTTCCCAAGTGTTGCAAAGCCAATGACAGCTAATTTGACTCTCTCCAAGAATGTCTTCTGTCCATGAGGTGTTTGTTCATGGTGTGTTGTCTGCTCATTAGACTCCTTACTTTGAACCTCTGTTTCGTATGCAGACAATTAGCGGATGATCTCTGGGCCAGCCACCATCCATCTTCTGAGTGCTGACGGATCTTCAGTCAGCCCAATGGCTCGCCATCAGCCTTTATAAAGGCATTGGTCTGCTCATGAGCTTGGTCAAGAGCCATTGCTGAGAACTGGCGACTGGTCTTGTGCACAACAAAGTTGCCAGCCTTGAACTCCTTTGTGCAACTCTGGGTGTGAACTCTAGGGTAAGCATGTCCCTGAGGTGAATAGGCAGCCAACGAGCATAGTTTGTATTATTGTTGGAAAAGAAGTAGGGTATCAGCTCATGCAATGCCTGGCAGTAGAGGACAAAATTGGCCTCTGGAAGGACCTGATCAGTAGGAATATCACAAGTTCCATAGACAACACCATGTGCCAGAAGTGGAACTGTGGACTCTGCTGTCTTCGAAGTTCACACCACTCCTCAAACTCTAATGCCTGCTCATTGTTGTTTGCTTTCTCAGCACAGTAGTCAGTGTATGCTGTCCTCAGGAGTTTGTACAAACTAGAGGTTGTAACCTGGTGCATCTGCGTGTCCTGGTTACACTTGCAGCTGACAGAAGGGGATTCTGCAGTTCCAGATGAAGCAACTCCTGCCTCCACCAGAGCTCTCCCCGCTGGCACATCCTGTCTATTCAGGTGCGGCTATCTAACTATAGCTGGTCTGGGGCTGTTAGAAAGCATTTGGGACACTAAACTAAACTATACTACAACTACTAGTCTAAGACTACAGGATTAGTAAAGCTGGATTAGCTGGCACTGAACCCCATGCTGAGTTAACAGCAGTGATGTCACCAGTGTGCCCTGGTTGTGTGCAGACATACACTCTTTTACATTTATTAATTTTCCTTCAAAATTGATGAGTTATTCGAAAGAGATGGCCTCATTAGGATCTAAAACCACAGAAACCAAGATCCATGCTTAAAACGATTATTGTTGAACGGGCATTATTTCTCATTATAATTATTGTTTCTACCTTTTCTTGGCAGCCATATAGCCCCCATATTTAAAGGTAAACTGTACTGGGAAGCTTCAGAAACATAATATTCACAAGAAATAGTATGGAAGAGCTTTACCATATTGCTAGAAGCAAATACATGCCATTCTAGTGAAAAATTAGCCAAAATCTTTCGATACTGGCCGCCATCTTGGAATTTGGCCGCCATATTAAATTTTTGCGTGGCCAGCGCCCTTTTCTGATAGAGGGAACTTTAAAGAGCACTTGTGCAAAATTTCATGCTTGTTTCACTATCTGAACGATTCTTATGAAATATGCAATTATCTGCTGCACTAATTTAGGGCAGCATCTAACCTTTCCTGTTCCCGCTTGGTGAGATCTCTTCCCATGAAGTCTTGGTACTGGCATGGTGTGGGTAGGTTAGAGCATATTAAAATGGCTTTGGGAATTAAGATTATATTTGGGAAGTGTCCCTAACTTTGGTGACACTTCGATGGAATAGCACCTTTCAATAATGTGGCACGGGGGTTGAGTGTGCCGTTCAAAGTCACACTGATGGAGTGGTCCTTGTTTAGCAAAACCTTAAGCATGAACAAGCTACTGTTGGCATTCTGTGTCAGTTCACAGGTGTGGCTTGTGTATTAACACAGGACTCTTTCCTGGTGGCAATGAGTGC
>NC_089793.1:59660934-59668434 GCF_040412425.1 Macrobrachium rosenbergii
CCCATTCAGAGATGCTACTAAGTGAAAACAAGCTTCATATTGGTAACATATTCAATTGAAGTGTTGCTTCAATAGTATTACTTTAGTTTATGAACATCGTTAAAAATGAAATAACTAAAAAAAAGTTACTTTCAAATCCCGTGGGTAGTTGTCTATCAGGATTGCCAACGTTGAATATTTAGAATTTAAGCAAATATCGAGAATCAGCGCTAAAATAGAATATTCACCTTGAAATAACTATGTAATTTGAATTAATAGTCATTTTTCTATATTCGTATAAGGATTACCTTGCAATTACCACAGAATTTTTCGTGCAATGAAAAGATAGATCTTAGAAGAAATGAAGAAATGTTACGTTCAAATCCCGTGGGTATTTGTCTGTCAGGATGGCCAACTCTGACGAATTGGAAATGGCACAAATATTAAGAAGCAGCAATAAACTTGAATATTCACTCTGAAATAACAATATATTTTTAATAATTAGTATTTTTTACATATTCGTAAAGGATTATCAAGCAATCAACAAACAAGTTTCTGTACAATGAATAGGCCTACATCAACTTAACATTGGTCAGCCTGCTTCCTCTTTCGATAACACAGTTTGTCATTTACAAATTGATTTATTACGTTCTTATTCCGTGAAACCATGGGTTAAAACCATACAGTAATTACAGTAAATGATGGTACAAGAGCATACATAGCCACCCAATGCGTTCTTGGAAGTGCCAAGTGGTTGTATTCTTTAATTATTAACTCAAGGGAGTACTTAAAAGAATGGCAATTTTCCCAAGGTGACCTTGAGAACCGGATGTACAAACCTTGACGGGTTTTAATACTCACGAATGGGTTGAAATATATCTTATTATGTCTCTAGCAAGGCCGAAATAAGATTTAAAAAAAAAACTATATATTACTATATTAGCACCTTATGATAGACGCAAATCAGTTAGATATAGATGGTTATGTATCACAAATTCTGTTGGTCAAATTGGTTGCGCGCGCATCTACTTCCCGGCTTTTTTGTCATATCAAAACTAACTTCGAGATTTATTTAGTGAATGTTTTGTTATAAATACTCGTTAGATACGTATTAATATCTTTATAAGGTATTGTATTTCTCGAAAGTCATTGACTATACACATATACAAATATTATTTTGCCTTTATCGAAGCAATCATAGTTTCTGCTTTGAGAGCTCGGTTCCTGTGAAGTGATCATAGATGTCATATACAAATTAAAAACTTCAGTGCTCCAAGATTGTTTGCCTTCTTACCTGATAAGTCTCAAAATACGTATAACCGGCTTTTCCAAAAGTGAAAGAATTAGTGGAATAACGAGGGGCCAGATGCTGCGATAATGGACTTCTGAAAGCTGCGCAAAACGCATTTTCAAATACGTTTCCAGAAACAACTATTTCTTTTTGCTTGTTTTATTTCGACAGAATGTTTGGCGTACATATTGTAGCTGAAGGTTTCAGCACGTTACCACGAAGATGACATATTTAGCTGGCAAAATGAGATGTTTTATAGCCTCTAGCTTTTTTACTCAAATCAGGTTGCTGATGCTTTTGATGAATTTGTTGACGATGATGATATCCGGCAAACCTATTGTCTCTTATTTTGAAAATTCATATAGGACCAGTGAGAGGGAGCGTGCTGAAATCGAGGAGACTTTGATCCAAATTTTCAATAGAATCTTGGAATGTTCTAAACCGATAAGTTTGAACGTGAGAATCGCGTACAATTAATAATCTGAAGGTTTTACAGCATATTTATAGCAAGTCTTTCCAGCTTATCCATCCAAACATGGAAATTGATTGAAGCCCTTTAAAGTGAAGAGAGTTTGCAAAACAAAATTACAAAAGCTTCTGAACGGGATGAAACCAGTCAAAAAGAAGAAGTACAGGGATTGTGACAAGCAGATTACCTACTTCAAGTACAGAGCTATAATCAAGCAGAAAGAATGCAGTTCCTTAAAGCAATCGCTCATAATATTAAGGTTTAATTTTTTTTTTTACTTTTAAGTACAAGAAATGTATGGTTTTTACTGTTTTACTTTTATATAGATACGTTTAACGACAAATGTATGGTTTTTACTATTTTATTTTTATTAGATACTTTTAACGACAAACAATGTATGGCTTTTACTATTTTATTTTTATATAGATACTTTTAACGACAAACAATGTATGGTTTTTACTATTTTATTTTTATATGTTTTTTAACGATAAGAAATGTAAAGTCTGAATAAAGAAACTAAAAAGCTTTTCTTTAAATAAATCATTCTACTTATGTCTGCCACCTACTTTATATTCTTTGTAACAAGTAAGAAAAATAACCAAACTAATCGTTTAAAAATTACAAGCCTGGTCTGCCACCCACTCTTTATATTTTCTGTAAACAATCTACTGAAAATGACAAGCCGGGTACCAATTGTTCTGGTACCGTATTGCCCTAGTACCGGAATTGCCCGGACCGAATTGTCCTAGCACCATATATAATGTATACACACACACAATATTACAGCCACACACACACACACATAGTAGTATATATATATATATATATATATATATATATATATATATATATATATATATATATATATATATGTGTGTATATATATATGTGTGTGTGTGTGTGTGTGTGTGTGTGTGTGTGTATGTGTGTGTGATTGTGTGTGTAAAAATAACAGAAAACGACAGATGTGAGTGTCTAATTCATAGTTTTCAAGGACATTGATGAATAGTATTATCGCCTGCTCAGCCCCGATAGCAATGGGGATGAGAAGTAAAATGTTAAAATAGCATATCGAATTTAGTACAACAGTAGGAGAGAGGGAGAGTATGAGAGAATATATATATATATATATATATATATATATATATATATATATATATATATATATATATATATATATATATATATATATATATAATAGTAGAGAGAGAGAGAGAGAGAAATAGACAGATAGACAGATAAGACAGAGAGAGAGAAACATAGATAGTTATTTCCTTGAAATGTTGCACCACTGTCACATTGGAGTAAACCGTTAGAATGCTAACACCCCCATTTGTAACACACTGCAAATTCAGAGGGCACAATACGATACCGCCTTTATGAATAAAGGAATGGATGATTTTCGCTGAGACGTTCTCGCGTCGCTTCACAGAACAAAAGTAGCATAAAAATGCCAATTTTTCAACAGCTCGTCGTTCATTTCATGTTGGTCGAATTTTACCTGTATATTACTTATTTTTTGCTTATTTCCTCTTCTTTTGAGCTTATTCGTTTTCAGAATATTTTGCTTGTTAAGTTTATGGTTGCATAGGCACGTAGGTCAAAAAAATAATGATAATAATAATAATTTCATTGAACAGTATGGAATGTCTTCAAAATGTTAGCTGTAATATTGTCTTCGAATGAGTTTCAGCAATAGGTACCACAGCAAAGTTGTCCGAAGTTCATTTGCTTCGATTGCTGAAGTTTCTCACCTCGCTTCAGCGACGGCCAGGGCAACGCGTAATACACAAAAACAGCAATTTTCAGCCGAGTGGGGATAGAGTTCGCCCGGCTGGCAGCTTGGCCGACCGACAAAATCGCCGATTAGCCTCTGGAGTTTTACCTAGTGCCGGCTGTTTACTACCAGGTGTTCGTCATTTTCCGGTCGAGGAATTGGCAGTGCCGTTACCCTGGATTACCTTCGTTATTCATCAGAGATGGCGAGGACCTTCATAGAAATGTTGAACACCGCTCATGATGGCGTTTCCTGACATGCTGATCAAGTACTGCCGAAACATAAATGTTGGTAGGTCATTTAGGATCGCAATCTGATAGTCGGAAGTCATAGTCACAGGCGCCGGGATATATCTATCGCAAACATTTTGGATACGAGCCAACACCTTCAAAAAGCTTTTCGCGTGATCGTCATTTATGACAAGCCAGCGACAGGTACTGCCGTCTCCAGTCTCGTGAAACATTTTTTGCATCTTATATTTGGTACCATGTAGCACCTGTAGAACAGTCTGGTCGTTCTTCCACTTCCGTAAGGATGTGGGTCTTCTTAGGGGAATGTTCTCCACTTCATGAAAGCGGCGAAAGTGAGTGGCATCATCTCCCATTTTGATGTACAAATACCAGCACTGATGGACAGTCCATCATACCATTTCACGCTCTTCAAATGGCAACACCAGAAAATTTCTGATCTCTGGAACATGAATCACCCACTGTCATGTTTGTCACACTTTTTTCTTGATTACCACTTTGACGAGTCAGATACAAAGTTAAACATACTTGCGATTTCCTGAGTCAGTGTCGCCAGGGTGATGAAATGTCAGTTTAGCAGATATCATGCCCCCTCACGAAAGAGGACTCAATGGTGCAGAGCAGTGGAACTCAGCTGCAAGGAAACAAAGACGCTCAGTAGCCATGGGAACAGTCTGTTGTTAGTGACAACTTACAGCCAGAGTGGTTTGTTAGCTGTCAGCCCTTGAGTATCGATGCCAATATTATACAATCGTAGCAGCGACTACTTAAATTGATTATCCAAGAGTGATCGCCAGTCACTCGGTACAGCGGGTGTTGTACTATCACCACATGCGGAACATGGCAGTGGGTCTCTCAATGCCAGCAGATCAGGCGGAGAGCAAAATCATAGACAGTGACAACAACCATTGGCTCTTATATAAGGAAGTCTCAGTTATCCTCCGATGGGTTCGTCACGAATGCACCAGGATACCCTTCTTTCCTTTCACGTTAGAAGAACGACAAGGCACTGATAAATTCAGCCACCAGCCACTTTAGTAGCTTCTGCCCCATGACCAAAACTTCCGGACAGGCGCCAACCAAGGATTATCAGTCAACCAGAGCCTCCCAGAGGCCAACTAATGAAACTCAGGCTTGAGCTGTTTTGTGGGTATAAATATGGCATAGATGTATCCCTGGCTTCATTTACCTAGAGTATGGTAGAAAGTTCTACCGAAACGTCAAGGAATAAATGAACTTTGGACAGCTGCTGTATGATTTACCTGCTGCTACAAAGAAACTCATTCGAGAGACTGAGAAACTACAATACGTTAAACGGCATCCAGACAACCATAACAGCCAGTGAACTTTTTGTTGCGGGAGAATACACTCGAAGATACTGGCTCATAATAGGAGTTTAACTTTTCAGTCATGATCTGCCATGAAGGATAATGCAGTAAAGCTCATAACTCAAACGAACGAAATAGTGCTCTAGAGTCAGCTGCAGAGATTATATCATTCACAATAAAATCACACTTTCATAGGGACCCATGGTGGTCAGAGACGACGCAGAGTCTCTTTACATCTCAATGTTTACATATTGTATGTGAAGATCATTGCATCAATATAAAGGAACATCAAATTCTGTTATTAATGTTGAAACTTTTTGTCGCTTCATGATTCGAAATATATCACTTGAGCTTGCGGGAGATTGATATTCCTGGAGAAAAGCGCATATAAATATATTTATGTCAGTTAAAATGCTCTAATACGTGTTGAGAGATACATCAAATATCAATAAAGAATGAGCAAATGAATAGATGATCGCCTTTCAACAGCGACACACGATTTCGAAACGAAGATTGTTTGAAAGTTAACAAGATGATACTGTTTGAAAGATTAAACATTCATTTATTGAACAGCAATCATTGCAGTTCTTCACTGGATTTCTTAGCAACGTGTTGATCACCAAGGGCAGCAGCTACTCAGCAGCAGAGGCCGTGCAGTGACATGATAAGAAGACAAGCAGTTAACATGGGCAGTTGAGCATTTTCAAAGAGAAAATATCGCATAAAAGCTATTTCCAGAGTTAGCAGAAAGGACAGACATAAGCGATGGATCAAAAGAACATATTGGAGTGATCACATATCAAACATACCACGACATTTAGCCACTCCTACTTAGCACTGAGCAAAATATTAGTCACTTTCAAGCTGCAACAGTTTTTAAGTTAATATTCGTCAGTATATTCGTCCGGGCTTGTCATAAAGCAGTTAAGCAGATTTACCGGTTGAAAGCGGCAATAAACTATGCTTTTGGTCAAATTCATAGTTTACCTTCAACCATTTATTTTGTTTTATAAATCATATAAATACTATGAATAAAGACGTAAAGTAAAAACATAGCCCGATTGTCATCGGAAGAAATGTTATACAGGATAATCTGTAATGCGCAGGAGAACAGCGCCAACGAACGACGAGAATAAACATGCGCCTGTTATATAGAAGCAGCTCACGGAAGGGTCGATTGACCGACAGTTTCATCGGAGAAAAACGCTTGAAGCGAGGTGCAGCATCCAGCCACTGGTGTTGTCTGGTGGAATTACCACGTTAAACTTGGCTTATAGAAAAGATGCTGAAGAGGGGAAATTGAACATACGACTTCGGAATAGTGGTTGTACTTAAAGCTTCGATACTTTTATCTTTTGAAATTACCACACACAATAACACATATTCTGCATATATATATATACATATATATGAGTATATATATATATATATATATATATATATATATATATATACATATACAGCATACATATATATATATATACATATATATATATATACATAGCAAGTATACAAACGTCCTTAATATCGATTTGTTACCTGAAATGATATTATATGCCACGAAGGAATTTATTAAAGTTGATTCAACAAAACCTGCGGCCGAACCAGCGAAGTTAACAAGCACTAGACCAGCAGTAAAAAGCCTAATTAGCAAACAACAAGGTGTATGTTGTCACGACCCTTCACCAGCAACACTTCAATGACTCAAGACAGATTTAGAATCGGTAGTCAACTCACCTTCAACATGCTGCCACAGTGTGCTCATCGCACATAAAGTCATAGTTATGAATGAAATTTTATCACATCAATGCGCATATGGTTGCTGTTGCCACAAATCGTCTTCTTAACACCAATTGTGCTACCTTCGAAATAATGTATTTTCATATATAAAGCCATTAAAGGAATTTACGTTGATAATGCTTCAAATGCTGATAAAGCGACAAGAACTTCAGACAGTGACGGCTTGTCTTCCGCAGCGTTAACAAGTGAAGGCGTTGTTACCGCCCACGTTGTTAACCGGCTATTAGAGCTTGAATTAGTTAACTTCATTTTCTGTTAGTGCTTACACGTAAATACATTATGAATGAAACTTTATCACATCATCGTGATTCATATACAAATACCCGAGTTTGACGGTGATTTGTTGGTGAGGGTCGGTAACAACTTATACCTCACTTGTTGGCCTTGTGGTTTATTACGCCACTGCAGTCTCTGAAAGCCTCTGTTCGTTGGCCCGGAGCCCACGGGACGCTGAACTTGGCTATCAACTACACCTCTTCGGTAACATATATATGAAAATATATATTATTTCATGTAAAAGACGAACTGGATATTGGGGCGATTGTTTGTAAGCCATCAAAAAGCAGAAGATGAATCACGGTGATACAAAATTTCATTCATAATACATA